>NC_142524.1:2632500-2817500 GCF_964205215.1 Stylophora pistillata | reverse complement strand
CTTAGTTCTGTGGAATTCATTTTGCGCTTGTCTTTAAGCGAAGCTATATAATTCCGGTATCTTGTTTTGAACTTATCTCCGGTTATGCCAATGTAGCTTTCCTTGCCCTTGTTGCCGCTCACAGTAGCTTGGTATACAATACTCCACGCCATGCAGTTTCCTTCCATCGGACAGGTTGACTTTACTCCGCAGTCACAGGTCTTTCTAGGTGTTTACTGGTTGCTAATGAGGGTGGTTTTATAATGCGTCCTGATTTTTTCCTCCAGACTGGGCATACACGAATAGCTTATCTTCAGCGTGTTTGTTGAAGATTTTCCTCAGTAGATGTAAAGCACTCGTTCACAGTGTCCCGGAACTTTCTTCCCACATTCGTGGCGACGTTCTTGCTAAAGGGGAGATTAAACCATATGAAATTTCAACGCCTGGCTTTCTTTTCCTGTTGTTGGATGGTTTGCTCTTGGCTATGCTGTGCGCTGCCTTCGGCTTAGAACTTCATTTCCAAGTCGTAACCGCTGCTTTTAAGGGCTTGTTGGTCGACCGATGCCGCTTTATCGAAGGCCTCCCTATTCGACGAGATCTCGTTGAGCCTTTTATTAATAGCTAGTGGTATGTTCTTTATAATTGATGGGGGGTGATTGCTCCCACGGTGTACATATTGGGGCGTGTTGCCTGGATTTCATTGTGTTCATAGGTGCCCTTGCTAATTAGGTTTAGCGTGACGTCAGGAAAGTCAACAATTTTCTTGTTAGCCGCTATTGTTATCTTCAATCCGTTTTCGGAGGAAACTTTGTAGATGTGCTTCTTGATTTGATTGGTCCTTCATGGTGTTTCGTGGAATGCACCTGGACCATAATAGGCCCCTTTAGAAACGAGTTGGAGCCTTGTAGAGTCCCATCCGATCTTCGGTCGCGTCTGGTAATTGATACAGGAGGTACGATCCCATTAGTTCACGCATTTCAGCGCCATCAAACCATCCCATTGTTACGTCGAATGAGTTCTGAGAATTCTTTTTTTTGTCCACGGGGTGTTATCATTGAACATGATTTTTTTTTTTGTGTATGAAAAATTACTTTGTGATCCTCCTGTGAGATGCTGACGTAAGATGCTGTCGTAAGATGCTGTGAACTCTAGGGCCTTTTGCCATGCAGTAAATGGTTTGAACCCGGGGGTATCATGTGAAAGTGTAATGTGATCGTCCGGGTGAGTGTAGTCCTTAGAAGGACTGTTGTCGGTGGTAATGACTGACGTTTCAACAACCTGTGCGGAAGTCATCATCAGAGTCAAGTGAATAGTTGGTGTCAACAGAATGTTCTTAGTCCAGTTCGTGTAAAACGATTGTTCAGTTTTGCCGTGATGTTATTGGCCCTAAGATCCAAGTGGTGTATGTCGGTCGTGATTTGTATGTTTCGATCCGTAGGTAAATTTAGGTCGTTCTGCTCGGTTCGTTTGTAATGGTAATGTCGTGAATGAGTAGTTTGTATGGAGCCGGTAGTAGTTGACACCTGTTTAGGGGAGTCTGTTCTAAGTTAGGAAACCAGCTTTCTAGAGTCAGTCGTTGAAAGTAGTTAGTGCTGCAGGTTAGGCACTGCGCAGAGTCCCAGTCAATATTGTGGTTCGTCGATGATGTTTAGCAATGTGATTGTTAACAATCTTGGTGAAGCAGTTGAAGTTAATCCTTTCCATGTTGGCCTATTCAAAATACAGTGCTCGACTTACGGAGCATTATACATTGTCCCGTAAAGTAATCGCTCATGCCAATACGTACACTAACATCTCAAAGAAATGTCATCTTTGTTTAAACGAAAAGTACTTTATTATACGGAAACCCAATCTATGTACATTGAACAAAAGAAAGGAGCTGGCAACTGCATGCTGGCATGCTAGAAAATACCTGATTAAGTATGCATTGGCATGAGGCCTTTTAGATTTTAGTTTTTAACATCCGAAGAGATATTCAAAACTCATTATCATTATATATATATATATATATATATATATATATATATATAAATAACTCTTATTAAGTGTGCAGTGCAGTGCTGATGCTAGGATGAGGGAGAACCGATATGGATCCCCGAACGATCCCACACTTGTGGTATCGTCTATATACATATATACATATATGTATATAGACGAAGTAAAAATCAGTAAGCATATTCTCGATGAAATTAACACCGCAGCAGTAAAGTAAACCAGTGGAAAAACACCTCAAGTGTCCTAAAATGGTTTAATAGTTTAGAAAGCAAGAGCTCTCTTTCATTCATCTGTTTCGACGTTTGTGAACTCTACCCCTCCAAAACTGAGAAGTTGCTTTCCAAAGCACTAGATTTTGCCTCTAAGTACTGCTCAATCAACAGCCATGAACGTGAAATTATCTTGCATGCAAAACGATCTCTGCTATTTAACGATGATTGCCCGTGGGAGAAAAAAATCTGCCAGCAACCTCTTTGATGTTACCATGGGGCCCTTCGATGGAGCGGAAACGTGTGAGCTGGTTGGATGCTTTCTCTTATCAATTCTTACTGAGAAGTATGGTCAAAATATTGGTTTATACCGGGATGATGGTTTGGCTGCCCTCAATGGAACACCGCAGGAAATAGAGAATATCAAGAAAGGTTTTTGCAAAGTCTTCCGCGACAATGACTTAAAAAATCACAGTCGAGGCTAACATTACCAAAACCAATTTTCTAGACGTCACGCTTGACCTCTCAAGTGGGAAGTATTACCCTTTTACTAAGGAAGGCAACATCCCCCTGTACGTGCATAAAAAAATCCAACCACGCACCATCCATTCTGCACAACATCCCCGAATTAAATCAATAGGAGGCTCTCCGAGATATCTTCCGACAGGGAATGCTTCGATAGCGCTAAACCTATTTATCAAGAAGCTCTCAAAAAAATTGGGTATAGCTACACCCTGTCATTCAAAGCCGCATCAAACCAGGCACCACGTCCACGAAGAAACAGGCAGCGGAACGTTACATGGTTTAACCCACCATATAGCAAGAACGTGGAAACTAACGTCGGAAAATGCTTCCTTGCGCTTATTGATAAGCATTTCACCAAAACTAATCCTCTTCACAAAATTTTCAACCGAAACACCATTAAATTGGGCTACAGCTGCAAGGGCAGCATTAAAACTGTCATATCTAACCATAACAAATCTGAAATCCGGAAACTCGCACGTGCTAATGATTGAGCTAGGAAAAGCTGCAACTGTAGGAAACCGGACTTATGCCCCATGGATGGAAGCTGTAACATGGAAAGCATAATTTACCAGGCAGAGGTCACCACAGAAACCGCAAAGGATACGTACATTGGTCTCTGTGACACCGCTTTTAAAATGCGTTACAGGAACCACTTGTGTTCATTCCGAAACGAACGTTACAGGCATGCTACTGAACTTAGGAAATATATATGGAGTCTTAAAGATAGGGACACTAAGTTTAAACAAAAGAAATGATCTGACATCATGTTGCAGACATGTCAGGAAATTCCTGTTAGAGAACGTAACGTTACGATAGCGCGTGCAGTATATTGCTCGCGCATGTACATATTGTTCTGTCTTTTAAATCTCGGTGGATTGTAACCGTTATTTCTGGCAGTTGCCTGACGATTGCTTCGCAAGAGGCATGAAACTCAGAGTTGTAATAAAAGTTCAAGTAACCTAAATCTTGAAGTATAATTATATATGTATATATATATATACCGCCGCCTGGTTAGCTTTACCGCCGCCTGGTTAGCTCAATTGGGAGAGCGCCGGACTGCTGTGCGGGAGGTCGAGAGTTCAATACCGGCCGGACCAACACTCAGGGTCTTAAAATTAACTGAGAAGAATATGCTTCCTTTCTTTAACATCAAGAATTGGTTAGATATTCTAGTCTTCTCGGATAGGGACGAATAAATGGAGGTCCCGTCTCCTGCAGGGTTAGGGGCAGGAGACGTTAATTTCCCACGCACGAGATTACTGTGTGATGGATGTCCTCCCCTGGGGTGGGTTGGGTGGGTAACAGGACCCCCGTTGATACCAGTGTTTACTACACTGAAGGGGCTATACTGTATAAATATAGATGTCTGTCTGTCTGTCTGTCTATATTGTGTGAGGAAAAATATACTTCTATGTATTGAGCACTGTTCTACGAAAATCAAGTCACACTTTATATATATATATATATATATATATTATGAGAGGAAAAAAGGACGTAACTACATTTCCCGACAAGCCTGTTTCGTGAATCGCTTCACTCTTGTCGGGAAATGTAGTTACGTCCTTTTTTCCTCTCATAATATTTATTCTGCTCTGCTTCAACGTATTGAGCACTGTTCCACGCGAAAATCGACTTGCAGACTCCCTATATATATATATATATATATATATATATATATATATATAAAGCATGTATACAGCATGTATACAGCATGTATACAGTCTGATGACACCGCCGCCACCGCCACCGCCACTACCATTGATAACAACAAGAAATGCAACTGCCGACAAAAGAACACATGCCCGCTCGACGGAAACTGCCTGCAACCATCAGTAATCTACCAAGCCTCCGTTACACGCAAAGACAACAACACGACAGAAACGTACATCGGACTCACAGAGAATGACTTCAAAACAAGACACAGAAACCACACCGCATCATTCCGCCACGCTAAACACAGAAACTCTACCGAACTCAGCAAGCACATCTGGACCCTCAAAGACAACAACATCGATCACTTTATTTCCTGGCGCATTCTCTCATCGCACTCACCGTATAACAGCTCAACTAAAAGATGCAACCTCTGCCTCAAAGAAAAATTCCTAATCATCTGCCGGCCCGAACTATCAACACTAAACAAACGTAATGAACTCGTGTCTTCATGCCGCCACAGAAGCAAAGCCCTCCTACGCAACAACTAAACTGTCAATTTCGCGCTGCATAAATTAGACTAGTTAGATCATGCAAATTATATTGTATATAAGCAATGGTAAAGTTTATTCTCATTAAATCCCCTGATGAGTGGGCGACCACGAAACAGGCTTGTAGGGATGAACTTGTAGTTTACTTGTCTTTTTCCTCCCACAATATATACTTCGCTCTACTTCTATGTATTGAGCACTGTTCTACGAAAATCAAGTCACACTTTATATATATATATATATATATATATATATATATATACAGAAATGTAATGGTCAAGAGGCCAACTCCAATGTAGCTTTGTTGGTTTATTAGCTCGACGTTTCGACCGTCTCAGTCTTCCTCAGGAGCATACTAATTACATGAGCAATATTCAAATTTAAAATTCGTGTCAACAGTAAACATTTCATGACGTAATAATATAAAAATAGAATAGATAACAGCGAAACGTGTTATGGTGACTAAAATAGATAAGTTAAAGTAGTTATAATTCATGTAGTAAGCTTATTGATAGTAGGATTGAGTCTTAAAATCCAATAATTTTCTCTTGCTTTTCTGATTTCTTGATTTTGACTTCTAACTTTTTCAATAACCGTAAGTTTAAGATGGTCGACTCCACAGTTCTTAAAATGTCTGACTATATATATATATATATATATAGGAAGTATGCGTTTCGATTTTTTCGTATTACAGTGCTCGATACATAAAGTAGAGCGCAATATATATATGTTGAGATAGAAAAATACCAGAACTCAGACTGTCATGGTTGCAACAAATACAAATTATTCTGCGCTAAGCAGGCGCCCACACTTAAAATGGAAATAATATAACAATTCTTTATGTCTTCCAATCAACCACTTGAAGTAAATATCAAGTACTGATGCTTGCAAAAGATAAGTTAAAGTATCATTTTATCCGTTTGTTCGTTGACGGCAGCATCTGATGGTCGGTAGATTGTCAGATAGCAGTCTCAATACATTGTAATGCCAGTTGAAGTGGAAAATTAGTAAAAAGTGATTTCACATAAAATGACATTAGTATGCATATAGTCGGAGAGACTGAAAGAAATCTACCAACGAGACTGACTGAAAACAAGCTAAGCGTGCGACAAGAAAAAGTGATTTCAACAATCACATAACTGAACAGTATCGGCTTAAGAACCACACTATTGACTAGAACTCTGTGCACTGTTTAACCTACAGCACTAACATACTTTCAACTGACTCTGGAAAGCTGGTTTGATAACTTAGACTCCGGTCAACAGGTGTCAACAACTAGCGACTTTCTCACGACTTATTCACCACAAATGAACCAGAAATAACGACCTAACATGAGGGATGGATCGAAAATTGACCGATCAAGACCGACTTACTCTACTTGAGTCTTACAGCCAATAAAATCCCGACTAAACTTACCAATCGGGTTACACGAACCAGACTTAACACTCGACTGACAACAACTGATCTCTTGACTCTGATGATGACTTTCCCTCAGGTTGTCAAACGTCAGTCGCTACTGACGACAATAGCTCTTCATAGGACTGCACTCACCAGGACGATCATACTTAACGATCGCGATTCTTTTTTATCAAATTCCTCAGACTTCCGCCTGATCTATTTACATAAATATTTCCCTTCAGCAATGCCATTAAACATATTTTTTACTTATTCCAAAGGTGCCTTCTTCCTATATAACTCTCAAGTTTACATTTGGGCATTTTCATGGTTAACTCGAGAAATCTATTCGCGAGCTTGGTTTCCTACTTTTTCCTTCTTCAGTACGACGAAGTTAAAGGTAGCGGTATGACTAACGACGTAAAATTGTGCTTTAAATCAACGTGGAAAGCAGCTTTAATGTATTAAAGGTCCCTGCTTGGAAAGGAAATCATCCCAGCTCAAACAGTGAGACCTTGGTGTTACTTTCGATCCCATACTATTCTCTGACAATCTTATCTCTGCGACTGTCTCATCTTTCATGTCAAAACTATCCCAACTAAGCCGCATTAGATTCGCTTTTAACAAAGATCTGCTTGAAACTATAATTAACGCACTTGTTTTAAGAAAGATGTACAACTGTTCGTCAGTATGGTCGTCCACATCAGGTTGTAATGTTCATAAGCTACAACATGTTCAAAATTCTGCCGCCCGAATTATTTGCAATGTAAAGAGGTATGATCATATTTCTTCCACATTAAGGAATCTACACTGGCTACCGGTAAAAACAATCCTGTACTATCGAGATGCTACCTTATCATTTAAATGTATAACGGGACAAGCGCCTGAATATTTGACATCCGAGCTTGTAACAAGAGGCAGCGTATCTGGGCGTAAAACGAGGAATTTTCAACAACTTAACATTCCCCTTTTTAAAACTACAACAGGTCAGAGGACCTTTTATTATAGAAGTGTAGCCATCTGGAATAGACTTGACTCAAGAGTGAAACTATATGAAATACCAGCTTCTTTTAAGAGAGCTTTGAAAAGGTATCTCCTGAATGAATTTTTATTTAAATAAGCATTCTATTTTTAAAGTTACAAGTAATTTATATTGTATATAACGTGTTATTAGTTAATTTTGTATGTACAGTACCAAGTATGTAAATTATGAAATTGTTCACTGAAAAGCCCCAGACGAGGATGTGTTCAATAAAATGTATGTATGTATGGGCATTCATAGTGCACAATAAGCACTAAGAGTCATTCCTCACTTCTAAATAAGCAAATCCTTAGTCTTAT
This sequence comes from Stylophora pistillata, assembly GCF_964205215.1. Taxonomy (NCBI): domain Eukaryota; kingdom Metazoa; phylum Cnidaria; class Anthozoa; order Scleractinia; family Pocilloporidae; genus Stylophora; species Stylophora pistillata. The sequence goes on along the minus strand of NC_142524.1, from coordinate 2,809,855 downwards.
ATTCGGTGAAATTGAAAACTATCCCCTCACAAAGTATTTATATATTCGTGAAATGCTTTCGGCCAACAAAGACACTGGTTGTGATTGAATGTTCTTAACATTTGGGAGAGGTGAACTCTCTCTAAAGGAAACTCCTACAAAGCATACGCAAAGTGCACACAGAGGAAGCTACAAAAAGATTAAATATATTTCGGAACAAATCCTTCTTCACGAGCGAGACGTTTTTCCAGTTATATCGTGTAGTAACAGTGAAAGTGAGGCGACTCTCAGAAAATCTCACCAGTCTCTTTTTCCTCAAATAATTAGCTACTTTTTGTGAAAACGAGTGCTAGAGAAAGCATTAAGAAATATGTACGCTTCATAAAATAATAATGAAATCTCACAAAAGCAATCGACATGCATGACGAAATCATCAAACATCACAACAAAAAAGGACACATTCCAAGAAGAAATGTAACTGACGTAAAAAAGAAATCCAGCCATACATAAATTAAAGTTCTTCTCCTGCTTCCCGGTTAGCTCAATTGGTAGAGCGCCGGACTGTTGTGTGGGAGGTCGTGAGTTCAAATCCGGCCGGACCAACACTCAGGGTCATTAATTAACTGCAAATAAAGTGCTGCCTTTGTAATAATATCTGCAAATGGTTAGACTTTCCAGTCTTCTTGGATAAGGACGATAAATGGAGGTCCCGTCTCCTGCAGGGTTGGGGTAGGAGACGTTAATTTCTCACACACGAGGTTACTGTGTGATGGATGTCCTCCCCGGGGTGGGATGGGTGGATAAAAAAAGGGGTAAGGTGTCAACTGGAATGAAAGTTCTGTTCCTTTCTCCTGCCATTCCTGTGGCGAATCAATTAAACTTAAACTTAAACTTAACTTAAACAAAATGCATCAGTTTGAATATGAAATTCTGATCAGGTAAATTATGGTATGTACAGACCAATTAAGCGATGGCCTCACAACATGTCCTCTCTCGCCCACATACCAAACAGTTCTCATTCTGCATAAAAGACAAACCAATTTTTGCAATAGTAAAGAAAATTGGATGAGAATTGACGTTGACCATAGAATTTATCTGTCTGACTTCTGATCTTTTTCTTTAGGAATTTAGATCGGCCCCAACATGCCTTTTGAAGAGCTTAAAAAAGAAGTCAATGATAACATTGCAAAAGAGGAACAGAAGCGAGCCAGACTGAAAGAACTGGATCTCATTGTGCTGGACAACTCACTTCGAGAAAGTACAGTAGGTCAGCTCCGTTCGCACACACTAGAGAACAAACGCAAGATTTTCGAAGAGGTCAGAAAGTGTGGATTCCAGTACAAAATTGTGGCGGCCTATTCCCATATGCCACGCGTGGATGACACCTGGGTCGAAGAGATCGTCAGTAATTGTAAGGAAGGTAAAGAAGACCTCCACAACCTATTTGCATTCAGTGAGGCTATCGACTCGGTATCTCAAGGTATTCCTGACATCAAAACTATTCCGGTGGGTTTGAGAAAGATGCAAGAGGACGGATTAATCAATCCGATAATCGAGATAGATCTGGCCACAAACAGCATCAACTGGGAAAAGTTCACCACCAATGATATGTGCCAGCTGCTGACCGAAAGATTCAAATGGAGCCGAGCACATCTGAACCCAGATGCCAAGATCCTTGTAAATTTGCGGGACTTCCCGAACGCTATGCGAGAAGAAATGGAGCGTGCCTTCACTGTTGTGGACTACCTTGCGTCCATGCCTGCAGCTGAACGCCCTTTTGGAATCCTCTTTGAGGAGCCAACGGGCAAGTATTTACCTGAGGAGGTTGGAGCTTGGACCGCTGGTAAGTCTGGAAGCTAAATGCATGGTTGATACTCATGTTTGTGATATATTTATATCGGGTCCCGATGCCCATGAGACATGAAGTAGTTATAAAAAGGGGTTCATAGTTCATTTTTAATTTCTTCAGCCTTCCCCTGTGAAATTCCAAATTAATCCCAAAATCGTCGACAGAAGTGGCTTCTCACTCTACCTCGTTATGATTTCATATTACAGGATCAGCATCAATATTGTATCTCCCATGAAGAAGTCGTGTTGTGCCTTGATTTGTTCTTCTGTCGAAACAGTGTCTTTGTATATATTAAGAAGAGTATGACAGTCTGAGTTTAAACCTTCATTAAAATCATCTCCATCTTGTTTTGAAAAATTTCCTCATACATAATCACGTGTAATAATTACTTTTGTAGTAAAGTTGAGAAGCTTTTTCCCATTACACCAGGGAGAAGGATTATTAATTACATCATCTCCATTTCAGCTGACAATTTTACCTCCTTCTCTTGTGTAACATCTTCGAGTCGAGTTTAATCAAAAGAACTGTGTCGAGCACACGGTACTACAAAAGCATGTGCTCTTACAAGGTCGCGTGATATATAAAAATGAGTACGTCATTACATCCCTTTCTTCATTAGAAATATAAATAAAGAGTAAAACTATAGACGGTTACAAAGACAATCGTTCATAAGAGTACTTGGTACAAAATAAACAAACTTTATGTCCATGTGAATAGTTCTTGAAGTGTTCAATGTCTCTACAAGTTCAATCTGTCATGTGGTTTGCGAATCCTCTGCGGATAACGCCTTGGTGAGCCTTCCTGGAAATCAGTACTTCCTGATTCGACTGCTGTGTCCATCTCAACTGAAGCGGGAGTGGTTTTGTTCTCCTGATTAGCCTTCGTATCATTGAGCTGATGATCAGTAGGGTGCTACTGCTTGACTTTAGTTCTGTTTCGGTGCAAAACCCTGACGAGATTGTCGCTATCAGACACAACGACCTGATTTCCTTTCTTCTCTTTCACTTTGTACAGCTGAGGCTCAAATGTGGTGGACAGTTTGTTCTTCTTATCCTGTTTCATGAGTACAAGGTCACCTTGTTTCACCTCACTCATCTTAGCATTTCTCGAAGCATATGAATACTGTTTCCTCTTGAATTTCATCAGTTGATCTCCATCTCTGGTTTCCTCATCACCGTGGGTTGGTTGTGACAATTCAAGTAACTTTGTTCTTGGATGTCGGCCCATCAAAAGAAATGCTGGTATCTGTCCAGTTGTCTGGGGAGGAGTTGTTCTGTAAACAGCCATATACCTGGCCAGTTCTCTTCTCCAGTCCTTTCCTTCTGCATGTGCCAGCTGTAATCTGTTGAGTATGGATCTATTCTGTCTCTCTACCTCGCCATTAGCTTGAGCCCACCGAGTTGTTACACGTCGATGCTTTGGCCCATTGTCACTTACAAGCAGTTCAGGCAGTCCATGTCTGTCAAATATGGTTTCTAAAAGCTCTATGGTCTTCTCTGATGTAATTGTCCTTACAACAGCCACCTCGTAATATCTGCTATAGTAGTCAACAACTACCACTATATGTTCACCTGAGGGTAACGGTCCCAGGTAATCAATTGCGACAGCGCACCAGGGTCCTTGAGGTAGTTCTGTACTTGCCACAGGTTCTGGAGGGTCAGGTCTGCCCACTAACTGACATGCATCACAGGTCTTGACAAACCTTTCCACATCCTTTTCTAGCTTTGGCCACCATACTTTAATGCGAATACGTTGTTTCATGCTGACTACACCTAAATGTCCTTCATGTCCAATGGTTAATACTGTTGTTCTAAGACCTTTAGGGATCACTATGCTGGTTCCTCTCATAACTATACCACCCACGACACACAGTTCATTGGCTACATGTAGGTATTCTGAACATTCAGTTCCTTCCCACCTCCCAGTTTGGATAGCTTGCGTTAAACACTCCATCTCTTTGTCATTCAATGCCACTTCTTCAATTTTTTTTCGCACTCATTGCTTTTGGAACAGCTTTCACGATTATGAAATTCACATAATTCTCAGTGTCATCAAAGTTCTTTCCCTCATCTGTGTGTGGCAATCTTGACAGGGTGTCAGCGATGTTCTCTTTACCAGGTTTATAGATGACATGAAAATGATATGGCTGAAACCGAAGAACCCATCTCTCGATACGCGCACTAAGCTTTGATTTAGGTGAATAGATAATTTCCAATGGCTTGTGGTCGGTGACAAGTTCAAACTCTCTACCCGAGGTAGTCATGAAACCTTTCAACAGACCAGACTAAGGCCAATGCTTCTTTTTCGGTTTGCGAGTATCTTCGTTCAACGCTAGACAGGGTTTTGTTTGCTTAGCAGACAGTTCTCCAGACTTTGTCGGGTTCCTGCAACAACACTACACCAAGCCCTACTGGGCTGGCGTCAGCAACAACTCTAGTTTTCAATGCAGGGTTAAAGCACGCCAGTGCATCCACATCCGTCAGGCTATTCTTCAGTGCTTCAAAGGCTTTCCTTTGATTCTTTCCCCGCACAAAGGGTGTATTCTTCTTTGTGAGTCTTCTCAATGGCTCTGCTCTCGTTACCAGGCCACTGATAAATCGTGCGCTGAAATTCACCCAGCCCAGAAAACTCCTCACTTCTAAGCTGTCTTTTGGTTCACTTGCTTCTTGGAGTGCTTTTCCTCTGGACTCTGTAGGGCCTATGCCTTTCGCCAACAACAAATTTGCCATGAATTCAATCTCATTCATCCTGAAGACGCACTTCTTCTTGTTGAGTGTCAAACCTGTCTCTTTCAACGTGTGTATGACCTTTTTCAGCCTTTCGTCAAGTTCAGCTACATCCTTGCCGTACACCACAATATCATCAGATATGCTTTGACATCCAGTACAGCCGGCGCTATGAAGAACTTGGTCGATTACATATTGATACAATTCTGGCGCTGAGCAAATGCCAAACATTAGACGCTTATATCTAAAAAGGCCTGCATGAGTCGTGAAGATTGTGACTTCTCTTGAGATACCTTCTTTTGAACTCCAGTTGATGGAATCCCATGGTAAGATCAAGTTTAGTAAACACAGCGTTGCCACTGAGTTCACTCAGCACATCATAGATCGTTGGTATAGCGTGTCTTGAACGCTCTATAGCTGTATTGGCTATTCTCATATCCACACATATCCTGATGTCCCCGCTTTGTTCAGGAGCGACGACAATCGGGTGACACACGGCGTTGGACCTTCCACTCTCTCAATGATGTCCATATCCTCCAATTCCGTCAGCTTTTCCTCTACTTTGCTGCGAAGACTGTATGGGACACGTCTGCATGGTTGTGCTACAAACCTTGCATCAGGCTTGAGATGCAGTTCAACAGAATAATTTGTCAATTTTCCAACTTTATCACTGAACAGTTCCTGGAACTCACTCTCTACGAGATTTACTTCAGATTCAGGTACTTTGATTGCAAGGACTCCCAGCTGCATTACTGTTTTTCTTCCCAGTATGGGTCTGCCTTTCTTTGAAATCACCAGAAATTCGACATATGACACTGAAACGTTTGTCTCCGAGCTCCACCTTTGACCAGACCTTTGCTTCGACTTCGTCTTTGCTCGCTGTAGCATAAGACCGTATGGACCTGTTTTCCGACTGGCTTCTACAACTGATTCCATTCGATTGGAGTTGCTCCCATAGTCGATGGTCAGTTACATTGCAAGAAGCACCAGAGTATATTAACATGTCAACTTCTTGACCTCCAGTGGTAAGCTTCACTTCCGGCTCGTCTTCAGGGGAGAGCTCAATTGCAAAGATTTCGTCATCCAGGCTTTCATTATCTTCCACACTGAAGATTTTTGTCTGGTAGTTGTTCTTGCTCCTGCTAACTTTAGCAAAGTGTCCGACGTGACCACACCTCCTACATTTCCCTTTCTTTGTTGGACAACATTCATCTTTAGACATACGTCCCTCGTCTCCGCATTGCCATTATTTTCTCTCTTTTTCCTTTTTGGTGGGTTGCCTGTGGTGAGCAGTATCACGTTATCGGCCGGCCATTTTTGAATTACGAATAGCAGATTTTGCATCAATTTTGTTGACATTATCAGCTTGCATTTCACTTGCTTGTTAGGTAACAGCTTCATAACAGCTAGCCATTTGTAGAGAAACATCTAAAGACAACTCGTTATCTCTTTCCAAAGGTTTTAGTCGCAGTCTCGACGATAAACAACCTTCGATGAGTTGATCTCTCACTTGTATATTCTTTGTATCGCCGAAACCACAGAAGTCAGCTTGTCTTCTCAATCGGGACACGAAATGGGCGGTCAATTCATATGATTCTTGAAGCATTGACCGAAATCTATGCCGTTCAAAGGGCTGGTCTACGTTTCCTGCGAAGTAGCGATCCATCTTTGCAATCGCAATATCATAAACAGTTGGATCACCAAGTAATTAATTTTCTGGCAGTTCTGGAAGAGTTTCTTAGACCTCTTGAAGTTTTCTTCCAGCTGTATGTAAGAGTGTCGCTTATTTTTGCTCTGGGTCTGTGATTCCTTTAGCCTTTATCATATAACTAGCGGACGATTTCCATTCGAGCTATCTTGCCGCTAAACTTGATTTCTCGGCGTCCATGTCGAAATGTTCGATTTCGCCGCCAAAATTCGCAATTGTAGCCATAATTCCTTCGTGATTTGACAGGGTAAACGGTGAAGAATCCTTAATATCCTAGTCGCCAATGTAACATCTTCGAATCGAATTTAATCAAAAGAATTGTGTCGAGCACACGGTACTACGAAAGCATGTGCTCTTACAAGGTCACGTGATATATAAAATGATTACGTCATTACATCTTGCTTTCCTTATCCTACGGAAGGTTTAACATCAACAAAATCATATATTAACCTTCTCCTATTTGCAATTTAAATACTTTCATGTTTTCACCAACAGCAATGCATAGCTGCATGTGGTCTTGATTTTGGTCATATTCCACCAATAACAAGATCTTTATCTTTTCCCGGAGAAGGAAAGAACCATAAAGGCCTCCAATTTCAATCAAAAAAGTCTCTTCCATATATTGTTGTTCCATTTAAACCTCTTCTATTTATCTTGATAACTCTTGAGAAACTTAAGATTTTAGGGTGAGTGATAAAAGGAAAATCAAATTGCCTATTTTCAGGAAAATAGAAAAAGTGTCTTCCGTTGTTCTTTGAAGTGGATATTCTTGGTCTGAGTGAAATTCTATCGTACTGCGTTGCATGTTTGTTCAATTCTGACTCATCGAAAGTAGTAACACAAGAGTTATAATAATAAAATACTTGACTACTTGAGTTGTGGTCTGTGTCCGTGTAATACCAGCATGTTACTTTTACTTTGAGGAATGTCTCAATTAGGAGACTTTTATTCGCAAAGTTTGACAAAAAAGTGAAAAAATCGATTGTTTCTACTTTTCCATCTACATAGTTCTTGTTGGCTGATTGACGATATTTTTATTTTTCATATCTTAATCACACGATCCACCAGGATTGGTTGGGTCCATTGAAAAACTCATTTTATTTTCCTATTTTTATTGTGAACCACAAATGGCAAAATGTAATTCAGTGTATGAAAACAGCTTTTCAAACACCTTTGAGAAAGTAAGACCTGACTGGCTGGTAAATAATAAGGTAAGCTTCGATCTTGAGCAGGATGGCTTTACCAAAGAATTACAAATTGCCACATATGTTTCATATGTTTGTTGTTGTTTGATTTATCATCTACGGGTTTATGTCGAATTAATTTGATGGCCTGCTCCCAGTTGGCTTGTTAGCTCAATTGGTAGAGCGCTGCACTAGTATCGCAGAGGTCAGTGGTTCGAATCCCGTACAGGCCTGAAATTTTTTTCAGGTCTGATTTTCACTATTGCTCAAATAGTGCTTTACTGCGAAGGATCGTGCTCATATACGTCTCATAACCGCAGTTCACACATATGTTTCATATGTTTGTTGTTGTTAAGCATTTTTGTTTACAAAGTTCCAAATAACAGGTCCTCTATACCGTAAGGTGTTCCTGCCCACTTCAGAGTCTGGTCTGGGTGTAGTCATCTATTTAACGGCACGCAGAGATCTGCCAGAGGCATTTTTTTGAAAAAAAGATCCCCAAACGAAAAGGACAGCGAGTCAAAAAAAACCTTGTGCATAAATAAAAGAACACATTTCTTGTAAAAATAGGATATTGGAGGCCAGCTAGAATTCAAGAGACATTCAGCATCAGAAAAAGATGAATCAAAGTTTTAAATAATTCTCGCTGCTCTAGAATGGACTGTATCTGTTGATTGGCTATCTCATCTGGTTGTCATAATTAGCGTAAATTATTTAAATCTTTGAAAAGCGGGCTTGTATGCTCTAAGAAGCCAGAGAAAGTTATGATTCTAATCCGGGCTTTCTTTTGCAATACAAAAAGAGGCTGCACAGCAGTTTGATAAGTATTGCCCAAGCTATTATACAGTATTTCAAAAATGGATATACAAGAGGTCCAGTAAGTATAGGTCCAGTAAGGGTTTGCTATTAAGATAATAGCGAAGTTTTGATAGAGTGCCTATACTACGTTTAATCTTTTTTACAATAGAATAAATATGACTTTTCCAGGTGAGATTTGAGTCAATGTAAATTCCTAGGTATCTGATGGAGTTTTTCTCTGTTAGAGATTGATTATTGATAAATGATGTAGTTGACTTGGGTAGTTGTTTTTGGACGGGGTGAGACAGTACAAAATTTGACTTACTGATATTCAACGAAAGTTTGTTTGCACATAACCATATACTGAACAATTTCTGTAATTTAAGACAGTTTTTTGTAATCATGGAGGTATTACCAGTTTATTTTTATAAATGAATTTCAGCTTTTGCGACAAATTTCATTATCATTTTTTTCAATTTGTATAATTAAAGCATATGCGAGCGTCACAGGATCAGACAGAATATGAAGAAGGCACTAGGGGGTTTCCCACTGAACTCACTCTGAACCAGTAGGCAATGAGGGCAGTTCCATTACACGAGAATACAATAAGTCGCTTGAATTAAGAGATCGAGATCTTTGTTATATCATCCCAATAGCAAAATTCAGAAGGATATTGACAGACATAATAATTCATCCAGTTTTTCTCTCTCACTCTCAAGAGCATTAAGCTGTTATCTTTCCACAGTTATTCTTTCTCTCGCTCGTTCTCTTGTAACTGAGTCGTCGCCCACATTAATAGCGATCTCCTGATTTTCTTGAATAGACCTGCTCCTCTTCAATTCCTTTATCCTATCGAGCTTCCAGTTCCTCTCGAGTTGAGTCAAGAAAAGTTTCGAAATTATCATTAAAACTATGAAGTAAACCTGTACTCTTTCTTTTGGAAAAACATTTCAGTTTTTTTCCTCCCACCAACATGCTTTCTTCATCGACTTCAGCAACTTCATCGATGTTTGAGCAGTTTTTCGGTCCTTCCTCTTCCCTTCTGTTCATTGTCGTCGTCATTGGAATATTTTCACCTGAAATACCTGGGGATAGAATAATTATCAGGTTGAAAAGGTGTTGTTGCATTTTCATCAACTTCATCATTATCATCGTCTTCGTCATTGTTTTCTAATAGAGGATCAGTATCCAGATTTAGCTACTTGGAATAGAATGTCCATTAATAATAAATAATAATAATAATAATGATAAATTGGAAGTCAATGAACAAAGCTATCCAGGTTTTGAAAAAAAAACCTTAAACACCGAGGTAAACCGCATAGTTCATGGAGTAACAATGAACCCGAACAAGGTTCCTCTAGGTTGGATCATTAGAGTCCCAGTTCCAAGGCTTGACGTTAAAGTATTGTGCCAGGATCTCTTGCTCTTCATCTTCAATCTGACCATGAGTGGGGATGAAAACAATCTTCACGTGAACAATGTAAAGAAAGTTCGTGTTTGCAGGTTGATCGTCACTTTCGTAGGAGAAATGGTGCACGACACCAATGGCTATGATATATTTAAGCTCTATGAGGACCTCTTCTTGACTGAGAATGAGAGAGCAAGTATGTTCCGAGAAGGTATTCAATATGACGATCTTTCGAAGATCAGACGTAATGCTGGAGATCATGAAGATGACCTCAGGTGTTGATAAGGATAGGAAGCTCAAAGATGTTTATGGGAACAATTATAAGGTTCCATTGGATCATTTGACTAATATCCAGCTTGGGTATGAGGTCATTCAGTCAGGAACTCGCTGATGAGGTCTTAACTAACTACAAAAATGGAAAGAGATTGATGTACGAGCATGTCACTCATCTCAAGACAATATCGATAGACCAGGGATCTGACACACCAGACAATAAAACAGTAAATACCCCAAGGAGATCACTTAGGGGAATTATTCCCAACAGGAGCGATAGACAACAAGAATACATTCAATTTCGACAGCACTAGGGTGAAGGTGGTTGTGGATAGAATTCCGAGTAAGGTTTACAGTCAGCGTGGGAAGACAAGAGATACGTGGGAAGAGGTTTTCAGATGGAGAGGAGACCAACGCGATGAATGCAGCCGACTTTTATACTGGAGACAAATTTTCTCTTTTTATCGACCTCAGAAGTATGAGGGACAACAATCTTCAAGGTTCAGGCTTGAGATTGGGGAATACGAAGGAAAGAGGTTAGTTCGCAATTAACAGGAAAGCATCGGGTTCTGGGAATGTGAAATGCCACATCGTCATCCTCACAGATGCTCAGCTCAAGATCATCGACTGAGAGCTTGAGAGTGTGACCTCTTAATGAGATATCTCTATGCTTCTCGTTTACAAAGACACTGTTTTGTCAGTAGTACAAGTAAAGGTACACCAAGACTTTTTCGTAAGAACATACAATATTGATATTGATCCTGTCTTATGAAAGAAATCACATGATAGGAAGCATCTTCACTGAGACGACCAGATCTGCCAATGGCATGAAGGAGTGAGAAGCCGCGTGTGTCAGTGACAAGGGAATTCAGTTTAAATTTCAAAGGGGAAAGCTGAAGAAATTCAAACAGAGCCAGAAACCCTTTTTTTGTTGCCAGCGTTTTGTTCTTGTTGTTTTTGTTTTTAGTTCAATTTTGTTTTACTTTTCGTCTTTGGCAATATCATTTCTAAATTAAGTAAAGAATAATGATGGGTTTAAAGCTTAACTCTTTCCAAAATATTTTCTAGCCCCAAAAGGACAGGTATGTGTGCGAATCCTTCCTTATGAAATACAACTAGGACGGCGATTTGAGGCACCCTTTACATACTAACTTAACTTTTTTCATACTATTTAGCTGTACGTAAGATCATGGATTCCCATGAGTGGACGTCTGGACACCTTCTGGCTCATGTTCATCAGAAGTGGGCTCTTGCAGAAATGGTGCAGCTTGAATGCCTTGTCAACGGAGCTAACGGTATCTGGGCAAGCCTTTGCGAGGAAGGAGCTGCTCTTGGCCACGCATGTTCTACAGTCACCCTGATGAACCTCGTCCGAATGGGCAACAAAAAGGTACTGAAACGCTACAACTGTAACGAGCTGAGGGATGCTGCATATAATGTGACCAAGATCACCACTAACTTTCCACCCCATCCCAAGCAAGTCATCTATGGCGAGAGGGCGCTGGACTTAGCATTTGACTTTGGAAGTATAGCTGGTGGAACCATTGGGAAAACCGACTTTGACCTGGCAAATTTCTTTGGAGTAGAAGCTCCGGTGAGGATTACACCATTATCCTCCGAAAGCATGATCCTGGACAGGCTGATAGAGCTGTTAGGCGAAGATCCGCAGTTTACAATGGAAATGGCCACTAAGATGAAAGGGCAAATGGCTAAAGACCTTGCGGAAGGCAAGAAGTTAGAGTACACGAGTGCAACTGGCCTTAGCGGGTTGTTCGATACATCAGGAGGAAAACTCACGACCGAGATGGAGGAAATCTGTAAAAAAGTCGACTCAGACAGTGAATATGCCATAAAGCTTTTTAAAGACGTTCGCCAGATTTGGGACAAGTGGGACCTCGAGGATGATAAACAGAACGACGACCAGCTGATGTTCAGCACCTTCTACAATGGCTTTATGGCTCCCTACTTTGGCTGCTTCATGTGTCCTGACACGCAGAAGGCCTTGCAAGCCATCAACATGGACAATGACGGGTACATCGACTGGAATGAATTCCTGTTTTACCTCAAGTGGGCGATGCATCAGTACCCCGACATCAAAGACGTCGATGAGCTTTTGAGGAAAACCTTCACGATGGGAATCATACCCGCCATGCGAGATGAAGTACTCGGCCTGAATGGGGAGGCAAGCCAAGGAAAAAATTGAACGTCCAAGCGAAAAACAATGTAGCATCAAACGCCTCGTTCAGAGACCATGATCTTAAAAATTGGTGATTTTTCTGGCTGATTTTACATGCCGATGCTTTTTTAGTGCTTTTTTGAATTACAACCTGTTTGATGGGGATTTTTTTTAAACAAATAATAGTTCACCCTATGCTATGCTAATGTTGTTCGGGCCCGGACCCGCAGTGGGAGGATATCGCGCCCCCCCAGTGAGACTGGACTTGTGATGGGACCACCCTACTGAGGACATTTTTGTTGCGTTAGTATTATGGGATATAGGAACATGTGCTTTTCGCTTGAGGTTAGCAGTCTTTTAGTTGGATTAGAAGGGGTGATTTAAACCGTTGTCGAAAGTTGAAGTTATTTAATAGTCTGAACAAAACAAATGTTAAACTAAACATTTTGGTAAATGAACTCTGGTACAACTGATCAGACAGTAACTCAAGTAGTAAATTTTATTTTTCCTTAACAAACTTGTTGTCAAAGCTAAAGTTTGTGTATTTTCTCCTCATGATCACTCGTCTTATTACTGTCAGCGGTATATCGCTCGATAAGTTATTTACTTCGGTAACGCAAGTAATACTAACAGTAAATATTTGCGATCATGGTTAATTACAATAAAAATTATTCAAGAGTCAAAACAAGTTTTGGTGACGGTCTTACGGTTGAGTTCTATATTGATGGGTTATAATTAAATCACAGAATGATATTTCCATGCTTGCTCAGCTAATTTAAATTGTACGGCTTCTCAATTCCATTTTGACAAAATTAAGTTTACCTTCATTAATAAACCATTTAAAAGGAAGAAATTGACCACAAGAAGATGAAATAAACCATGTTTTGACCAGTTTATAATAAGCAGTTAACGAAATGATGTTCGTAGGAGGAACAGCAATTCAAGAAATGGTAGAAAAAGAGGCCTGAAAAAGATTTAGGCTGCAACGGGATTCAAACTTTTGCCATATTGATTTTCTGTCTACGGCAGTAAACGTATTGTGGTATGGGCATAAAACTAGAATCTAATTTAGCGAGATGGCTTGATTTGGATTCCTTTTCAGCAACGTTACACGTAAATTAACCTTAGTTTCTTATTTATGAAATTCCCAGTTTTCTGATGAGGTATCACCACTGCGTTGGTTGACTTATCTTAAAATTCCTTTTTTTTTAAAAAAAAAAAAAAGAATGATATATACCCATTACTCCTACTTTATCATAGTCCTTAAAGCAAAATATTTGAAGGGAAGTACTCAAGGTTATGTCCATGAGTGAAGGATAACGTGAGTTGATTGTTTATTAGCCAATCAGAGGCGATTCTGTATGAAATGAGGGAATGCGACTGTTACGCGGTCAGTTAGGTATACTTCGGCCGTTCATATTGACGTGGAATCTTAGCGCTTCGTGACCGTTAGCTTTTTCCTGTGAGAAATGCATGTTACTGTTCGAATAACATCAAGTTGTGAATGCACTGGAGTTTGTCTCTTTTGCCGTGAGGTTATTTCTTCTGCCGCGAGGTTTTTTCTTCTGCCGTGAGGTTATTTCTTTTGCTCTGAGGTTTTTTCTTTTGCCATGTGTCTTGTTCTTTTTGCCGAGAGGTTTTTGCTTTTGCCATGAGGTTTTTTCTTTTGCCACGAGGTTATTTCTTTTTGCCGCTAGGTTATTTCTTTTCCCGTGACAGTTGTGGGCCACTGTAGGGGTTGTCCTTGCAAAACGCGTGGCGATTTTTGCTGTGAGGGTGATTTCTTCACTTGCAAGAAAACATTGTTTACCAGCACGAAAGGAAAATGTGTCCTCCCATCTTCAATTTGGAGCTTTTCATTGAGACGGGAAACGAAAGGTGCAAGAGCAAACCAGCTAAGATCAAGAGCTAGTTAGCAAAATCATGAAAATGAAAAGCTGGCGATATTAGATAGAATCAGTTCAGGGGAGACATTTTCCTCAAACCTGAATAAAATGAGGAAATGCGAAATCCGGATATCAATATAACAACTAACCTGCCAACATAATTTGGTAAAAAGGTATCACAGTATCACTATGCAAAGGGGAGAGATTTTTAAAATGCTAAGCAGGAACAAACACGAACTTCAAATAAGTTCCTGACAATTTTTCGAAGAAAAATGATCATCCTGCGAAGCAATGAAAGCGACCAGTAGTTGTTCTATGCTCTCTTCAGTAGCATTTTCAAATTGTCTTTCTGCTTCAAATCAACTGCCAAGAGTATATCTTATCCATGTCAATCACTAGTTCTTGTTTTCCCTATCAAATCGAGCGTATTGTTTTGCATGATTATTGTGGACTGAACTCTGAACCGTTAAGCCATGTACTTTTGTACTTTATGTACCCATGTAATCGGTAGTTAGCATAATTCGCTCGCAGAGAAAGTAATGGGTCCTCTGGTTAAAATGATATCAGAAGTTATTTAGCGATTTAACTATCGTCGACCGTGTAAGCGGTAGATATCAGAATTCTCATGCAGCAAATTATTTGTGATTTATGAAAACGATGTAAAGGAAGGTTGACTCATTAAATAAAAGAAACTTTGTAAGCAGTATTCATCATAATTATCGACAGCAGTGATATTGTGACTGTTGAAAATAAAGAATAGGAATTATGAGCCGTTCAAGTGGCAGGGAATCAGAGATCAAAATGCTGACCTACTCTTCCGTTTTCAAACCATTGTTATAGACACGTGATTACCTCATATCAAAATATTCTAAACCAAAATGTTAATTATAAGGCTTCTTATCAGAGAACAGAAAAACTAGAAACTACTACTACCTTCCATCGACATTTGTGTGGTAATTGAGGGCCTTGAACTTTCGGTTTCATATGTGAAGGAGATGACGACATGGTGGTGTAATATCCACCTGTCTGTTGCTGGGACTACAGGAGGATGATGGCGGCAAATCCAAAGTCAAAAATGTTACAATGTTACAGTTTTAAGACATCAATGCCCCTTAAATATTGCTACTTTAATGTTAATTTCTGTGGCCGTGTAAGCAGTCATTAACATAATTCTCTTGCAACAGAAGTATCTGCCATCATTCAACCGCGAAAGATCGGACGTCTGGCCTCAAGAAATTACTACACGTGTACGAACTACGAGTCGCTATTTTACGTTCCCTTTACTATATAATTTTTCCATCGCTTAAAGTCTCGAAAAGTTGGAAAAACTCCAAAAGTTCCAGATTCAAAATGTCCAATCAAAGAATAAATGACGTACAACCCAAACGGCGGCGACGGGTTGAAGCTGTTCGCGGTCTTCAGGGAAAATGGATTGGGAATTAGCATAGCATGAATTAAGTATGATGCACGATCCTTGCAGTAGAGAGCGCTATTTATGCAATAGCGAAAATCAGACCTGAAAAAAGAAGAAAAAAAAAGCCATTAAGTTGATTCGTAATAAACCCGTGATGATAAATCGCGCTCTCTACTGCGAGGATCGTGCATCATACGTATCTATAACCGCAGTTCAAAATATATAAACTTCATATATTCATCGTATCTGATTTATCATCACGGGTTTATTAAGAATCAACTTAATGGTCTCCTCCCAGTTGGCTTGTTAGCTCAATTGGTAGGGTGCTGCACTAGTATCGCAGAGGTCAGTGGTTCGAATCCCGTACAGGCCTGATTTTCTTTTTTTTATCAGGTCTGATTTTCGCGATTGCATAAATAGCGCTCTCTACTGCGAGGATCGTGCATCATACGTATCTATAACCGCAGTTCAAAATATATGAACTTCATATATTCATCGTATAGCATGAATTGTCTGCATCATTGGTTTGATCCTTTTCGAAGTGGCATATGGTATTTCGAGGACTGGACTGGACTGGACTTGACTGGACTGGACTAGTAAAACGTGGAATACTAAAGCGTATACTAGGAAAACGTGGACTAGTAAAACGCGGACCTAATTTTTTTCATGTTTTTCCGTGTTTGTAAATCGAATAAACTTAACGGTAACGGACTTAACAACAACAACAGCAACAACAAAAAAACAATTTCAAACGAAGGCGATCAAAAGACTTAATGTTATGCCAATTCATTTCAAGGGTTTAGTGAGTGACAATCCCTGTTTGACCTTTAAAGCTACAAATGGGTTTGACATGCGCCAGATACAAACGATTTTATAATTTTAGGCTAAGAAATAATTTCATTCAGCACCAGTTCAAAATCCTAAAGAACACTTTCGTCGTAAATTTCACAGCAGAAACGCAGGAATTCGATGAATAAATGTCGCATTAAATCTCCTTGTGTCTAGGTAGAAAGAATGTTATTGACTTCAACTTTTCGGTGGAAGAAAAACCGATTTACACACGCCATCACAGAAAACAAACAAGCAGACTGACAACTCCAAAACACATATTTGCATTCACTTACAATTTGACTTTCCGTGACACTTTAGAACGGAACAGAGGTAAATCTTCGAAGATTAATCTTCGTTGGAGATGAAAATACTTTCCCTAAGATCTCTAAGTTTTTCTTTTTACGAGAAAATCGTCGCATGATCATTTAACTCGTGTGTGTTTGTCACACCAGTACTTTTGAAAAGCGTATGCTTCTTTCCTCTTCGATATAATTGACAGGTGTCACATCGTGACAGTTACTTATCAAAAAAATGTTTCAAAATTTGCTCGGAAGCTTTTTAATTACTTTTACAAATAAAAATGTTGCGGCGAAAGCTTTCTCTTTAATTTGAATAACGTTTGTTTTCTTTATAACTCACTCGCTATCAAATTGTTAAGTTCAAGGAGGATTTTCCCGTAATTAAACTCGTAATTGTAGCCCTTAATCATTCGGGTTCTTTTGGCAATAATTTTTTTATGTGTTAGAAAAAAAAATGTTATTCACCAGCATTAGGTCGGTCCGTATTGGGAAAAACGTGCCCTCGTATCGCCCGAGGATTGTTACTACAGATTACATTTACGCTAAATTACAATAGAAATCTCATTTGTAGATTTGTAGATTTCCTTTACTGTTAGCAGTGATGATACCTCTCTTATGGACTCTTATTACACAATAGAGTGTTTCTGTCGAAGAACTATGGGCTGATAGTTGCCCCTCGGAAATTTGATGTTGTTATTACAAATATGCTAGTTTAAAGAACATCAAATTTTCAAGGGGCAACTATCAGACCGATAGTTCCGAGACATAAACAGTCTATTGTTTTTTTTTGTTCACTACTAAATTTTCTTCCGCGCCTACAGCTTGTCACAAATGTCAATAATTCGCAACCGTACATCGGCTAAATAATACGTTATACCTGTCAGAATTGATAAGTCACTGTTTTTCCGATCTGCCTAACTTCGCGGCCGTCAAACTTTTCAAAAATTTTCACGGATGAGTACTATCAATCCATATATTTTCCGCGGACGAGCACTATCCATCCGGGTATTTTCCGCGAGCGGGCACTATGGGCTGATAGTGTCTCTCCACGGATAAACACTATCGCGTCACGTGATCGATTTAAACCAATAAGAACCGGAGAAAATTTAGTGGTGAACTATAATTCGAGGTAGAGCGTTAATTGTTATTGATGTCGTTGAACTGTTCAGAGATTTGTGTTGCATCTCGGTTTGTTATGTAAGTAAAATTGTCTTAACTTAGTTGCGTTAGAAAACGAAAATTGTCGGCTCGCGTCTCCAAAGTTATGCAGTTTTTATTGCTATGACCCACAATACAATCCCGTTCATTTCTGGATATAACTATTTGCTCGCCATTAAGTCTTGTGCCTTTGTATGAATTTTTTATTTTAGTTATGTCCGTTACCGTTTAGTTTTATTCGATTTACAAAACATGAAAAAACATGAAAAAAATTATTCAGCTGCCTGCTGAATGACTCGATGAAACAAAATTACGATTTTGAACTGGTGCTGAATAAAATTTTTTCTTAGCCTAAACTTATAAAATCGTTTGTATCTGGCGCATGTCAAACCCATTTGTAACTTAAAGGTCAAACAGGGATTGTCACTCACTAAACCGTCGAAAGGAATTGGCATAACATCAAATGGACAAAATTTTTGTGATCGCCTTCGTATGAAATTGTTTATTTTGTTCTTGTTGTTAAGTCCGTTACCTTTAAGTTTTATTCGATTTGCAAACATGGAAAACCATGAAAAAAAATTTGGTCCGCGTTTTACTAGTCCGCGTTTTCCTAGTCCGCGTTTTCCTAGTCCATGTTTTACCAGTCCTCGTTTTACTAGTCCGCGTTTTACTAGTCTGCGTTTTACTAGTCTGCGTTTTACTAGTCCGCGTTTTACTAGTCCACGTTTTACTAGTCAGCGTTTAACAAGTCAGCGTTTTACTAGTCCAGTCCAGTCCAGTCCAGTCCAGTCCAGTCCAGTCCATGAAATACCATATGCCTTCTTTCGTCTACGGAGGCGATTTCTACCAGCGAAGTATTCAAATGTCCGCTAACTGAAACTCCACGTTCCTGTAAATATTTTTTAAGTTCTGCCACATTCATGGCTTTAAAGTCGCTTTTATTCTTCTGATAGGTCATTTTAAACCTCGAACTTTTCGAGTTTTTCGCGGTTTGTTTACGTAAAAACTCACGTGACACTACACGTGAAATCTAACGCCTTCAAGGTGTGTTGGATAAGGCCTAGTTTAGACGTCGCGCTACAGTCGAATTCAATTCAGACGAGTTAATTCCATTCAATTCGTCGTTCCGTCGACGTAAATCGTGGCGTGGTTTTATGCTTCGAAATCAATACGATCGAAATTAATTCTCTTTCCAAATGCAATGCCTCTGGTCAGAAGAGTCATTTTGAACCAAACATGGCGCGGTTGAAATACATTAAGAAAATGTACGCAGTTCATTCGACGCGACGCTAGTGCGACGTTAAAACTGAAGACGCGTTATCGACATTTCATCCGTCACATAGACGGGTAAAACATCAAGGACGAAATTAATTTACCAGACGAATTTAATTCGTTTTAGACGTCGCGCTATCGTCGAATTTAATTGTTTGTGGGACCTTGAATTAAATTCGACTGTGGCGCGACGTATAAACTAGGCCTAAGCTATGTTCAGTGCTATAGCTCTCTAAATCAAATCTGTTTGTGATCAAAATGCTGACCCCTCCATTTTCCAAATGGTGCGAACGCGAACGCACTTTAGCAACAATATTCTCGATACTGTTTTATATAAATCCTTTCTTTCACCATTGTTACCTGTGTCTCTAGAGATTCGTTGCAAACCACCTATACTTATGATACACGATCCTCGCAGTAGATAGCGCTATTTAAGCAATAGCGAAAATCAGACCTATTTTCTACCAATCAGAGCTTGTTAGCTCAATTGGTAGAGCGCTGCACTAGTATCGCAGAGGTCAGTGGTTCGAGTCCCGTACAGGCCTGATTTTTTTCAGGTCTGATTTTCGCTATTGCTTAAATAGCGCTATCTACTGCGAGGATCGTGTATCATATGTATCTAATACCGCAGTACAAAATATATGAACTTCATATATTTCATTGTATCTCATTTATCACCTTCACGGGTTTATTACGAATCAACTTAACGGCCTGCTCCCAGTTGGCTTGTTAGCTCAATTGGTAGAGCGCTGCACTAGTATCGCAGAGGTCAGTGGTTCGAGTCCCGTACAGGCCTGATTTTTTTCAGGTCTGATTTTCGCTATTGCTTAAATAGCGCTATCTACTGCGAGGATCGTGTATCATATGTATCTAATACCGCAGTACAAAATATATGAACTTCATATATTTCATTGTATCCCACCTATGCTGTTTAACAATCAAGAGCTTCTTTAGTTAGTAATTATTTCCTTTATTTTCGGTGACCTTGATGTTTGAATTAAGGGAAGACATCGTAAGGAGAAATGACATGCTGGTCACAGTCAGAGGTTAAACCGTTGATAGATGCTTAAGCAGAAAAGTGAACTGTTAGGCTGTTTATTAGAAAACAGAGCAACTGAATACTGCTGCCTTAACAGCATCGACAGACGCCTGTTAATCGAGCCGCGCCGCGCCGCGCCGCGAAGAGTGCTGAACTTTAAGTTTCATTTGTGAGGCCGGGAGATGACATCACACTGGCGATATGTCCACCCAGCTGTCTGTTGTCTGTAGACTTTGCTTCCCACGCCTGCATGCTTTTTTGACAGGCATTCAATCTCTTTGTTCAGATGGTCAAGTACGCCCCTTTTAGGTAAGCTACTTGAGGAACGTTTCCTGTCAATGTATCATTTGCTTCATCCTCGGAGACCCAGGGGCTGTGGGTCGATTTCAAGTTAGGGCATGAAGAGCCCCTGGGGACATTGTCTTACAAGACTAGTTCCAAACGGTCGCAGTCGTTCTGCCATCTGATTGGTGCCAGAAAACCTTTGTGTTCTTCTGCCCAATCAGAGTGAAGTGTACTTTAGAGTCCTTTCGTGTGTTTTAACACGGACATAGACTAATAGCTCAGTTGCTCGCTGTTTGTTTGGGCCGTGTGACGGAGATTTGCCTGAGGTGAAAAGTTTCAGTCTCAGCACACAATGTAAGAGAAATCGATCAGACTGTCCGCGAAAATCGTACCGGAAACTATACTGAATACTTTCTCAGGTATTACTAGAGAAAGTGTTTTAAAGTTTGCGAGGTTTGTATACAACACGATGGTTGCAGTCATTGATATGTCGCTTTAAACGTTAAACGAGATTTAAGCTTAAATCTTTCTAGATTTTTTGCATAATTTGCTGTGACTGAAACTTTGCCAATCCCGTGAAGTTATTTCGTCGCACGGGCCACGCAGGTATGTGGAGCAACTGGCGCTTTCGCCTACGTAGCTTTCTGCTTTCTGTGCGCGCCAAAATCTAATCTTCGCTTTGTAGTAAAGTCGTTCACAATACGGCTTCAGTTCGTGGACGACCTCCAGCAAGCGCTTAGAGAAAGCTTAGTTGTGTTTCCGGTCAGCTAATTAAAATTTGAACAAAAACTTATTAACGAGAACATCGTGGGAAGGAGAGATTTGTTGGGGCAGTTACCGAAGGGGTTTGGAAAGAGCTTAATCTTTCAACTGCTGCCTAGAGTGTTGAAATTCTTGAGCTAGGAAGGCCACGGATTCTCTTCTAGTCCCTTAGTCATTGTCATTTCACCTCTTCTGTCGATTGTTGAAGACCAAGTTAAATACCTTTGATCATTGGGGATCGATCCGATGCTGCTTTCAATGGGAAAAACAAAACCAAAGACCAAGAAATATTGGATGGAAAGGGCGGGTTTGCTTTATTGCAAATGTCAGCTTAATAGTACAGGGTCATCTACCCACATCTAACAAGCAAAAGTTTCCACGCTTAGCTTTTCTTTCTTTTCAAGCGAAGATGAGATTAGATTTTGGCACGCACAGAAAATTGCGCAAGTACCAGTTGCTCGACATACCTGCGCGGCCCGTGCGACGAAATAACTTCACGGGATTGGCAAAGTTTCAGTCACAAGAAATATTGGATGGAAAGGGCGGGTTTGCTTTATTGCAAATGTCAGCTTAATAGTACAGGGTCATCTACCCACATCTAACAAGCAAAAGTTTCCACGCTTAGCTTTTCTTTCTTTTCAAGCGAAGATGAGATTAGACTTTGGCACGCACAGAAAATTGCGCAAGTACCAGTTGCTCGACATACCTGCGCGGCCCGTGCGACGAAATAACTTCACGGGATTGGCAAAGTTTCAGTCACAGCAAATTATGCAAAAAATCTAGAAAGATTTAAGCTTAAATCTCGTTTAACGTTTAAATGTTGTATGCAAACCGCGCAAACTTTAAAACACGTTCCCTAGTGATATCTGAGAAAATATTCAGTATAATTTCCGGTAAGATTTTCGCGGACAATCTGATCGATTTCTCTTACATTGTGTGCTGAGACTGAAACTTTTCACCTCAAGCAAATCTCCGTCGCACGGTCCAAAAAAACATAGCGAGCAACTAAGAAATTAGTATTTGTCCGTGTTACAACACACGAAAGGACTCCAAAGCACACTTCACTCTGATTGGGCAGAAAAACACAAAGATTTTCTGGCACCAATCAGATGGCAGAACGACTGCTAGCGTTTGGTCGTTTGGAAATAGTCTTGTAAGACAATGTCCCCAGGGGCTCTTCACGCCCTAACTTGAAATCGACCCACAGCCCCTGGGTCTCCGAGGATGCATTTGCTTCTGATCCAACTGGTTGACGTGAAGGGAACAGTCCGGTAAGTATGACGCCTTTAAATTCTCTTAGCTTTTTGTCCTACTTTCTGAGTATCTTGGTAGAGAAACACCTTTCCCCGTCCCTCCTTAACAGCCGGAGCTTTCTCAGTTTCGAATTATCAGTGCTACCATAGTTAGTAGAGTCCCCTCTACTAACTATGGTGCTACATTCAATCATAATTATTCGGCTGATTTACGCGCTTGAACGAGGCTAATTAGCAGGGATACGGGGGATTCACTTATGGAGGGCTCTTCATGATAGCTCCCAATCTCTTCATCATGTTCTTAATTTTTTTTAACTTTCGCCATTGTTTTCTCAAAAACAATTCTGCCTCTAGTTAGCTAAGGAACGCCGGTAAACCTTCAGGCTCGAAGAAAGAAATGAACACTGCTCGTAGAGATGAGTTTCAGTAAATTTTTGTTAACCCGGCAACCCGATCGATACATGACGAAGCAATCCATCTTCGCTGCAAACAAAAATTAATTGCAAATATCAGATAATTCAATCGTCACAGAAAATGGAATATAACGCCAGAGCTAAGATTCTATATCGGGACCCAAACTACGCATGTAGTCTTGTTGGAGTTTCTCTCGATGTGACCGGGGAAGGATTTTGAATATTGACCGTAATTATCATCATGAGACAGAAGTTTGGTTGAAAAGAAATGAGCTAGACTTCGTTCTTTTCTTACCTAGTATTTTTATTATCATTAGTATTTCGAAACATTTTCCTGCGATAGAAGAACTTCGCCATCAGAAATTAAAAGGAAACTTGAACCCCTTCAGTTGAGAGTTTTTATTTTACAGCACAGTACTCGTCGACAAATATCTGAAATATATCAGTGTCCGATTTGGCTAAGTGGCTCAGTGTTAATTGTGCGTATAGGGGGCTAGTTTCTAAAGAAATCATGATTCTGTGTCGTTGGGGTTTTACTTTTGATAATTACTAATTTTCAATCAATTGATAATTACTAACTGTTTCATAACGCGAATTGCACACCGTAAAAGAGATTCAAAAGCTGTTGTTTGTAGGTAATCTCACGATTTCGAATGCAATTTGAGATACAATTTTCAAAGGCTAACCAAATTGCACGAACCCGTAGGATGAGTGAAATTTGAAGTATTTAAAAAATATTTACGAGGGCTGATTTATCCCAAATAGCAAGTCAAAATCATGTCATAGCTAGTTGATAACATAGAAGCAAAAGCGTGACTCTGTCTTCCTCTTTGGCTGTTTTTATATCGCGTCATGGCTCAGTGATCGTGTCGGCTCCAGTGCCTTTGCCTTGTTGTCGGAGTCGTCGGGCTTTTCCCTCAAGAACTTGCTTCAAGCTTTTAAACGCTTTGTCAAGCAAAATCGAGGGTTCGTACTCTTTCTCTGTTAGGTATCGGCAAGAGTTTATCAGTTTGAAATCTTTTGGTATTGGTCGACAACAGTAACTTTCCTCGCTTTCTTACGAACTGACGCGTGAAAGTACTCCTCGAGAATTTTATTCAGGGTATGCAGATCATACTTTTGTGGCCGTTTTGGGAAGACAAAGACTGCCAGACTTTTAGCAATTGTTTTTCCTTTGTTTGCTGTCTTTGTTTTCGGCATTCCCCCTCAAACTCTGTATTAAAACGTTGAAACTTTATTTTAACCTTATCCTCACTTTCGCGACTTTCTGTCAATTTCAACTATTTGCACTCCGAATTTCAACTTTATGCAGTGTTCCGGATTAATTGAAGTGTTCTCGGTCAATGAGCAAGCTGAAATTTTTGCACGTACATCATTACAAGCGTTCACACTATGTCAGAGTGAATCGGTTCACGAATCACAGTCTTGATATATAGTAAAAAGGAATGTACAAGCTCAAATATCGCCGGTGAGAAAGTCAACATTCAAAAGATATTTCTTACGCTAATTCGTTTTTTGCAAACTATGATCGTGTGGGGTGTCATGCAAATGTTTGTTTGATAAGGGCACTTTTTTTTCCTGCACTACAGAGTGATTGACATTTGCTCATAAGTCGATATTGGAGTTTTCCCATTGATCGCAATTCATGAAATGAAACCAAGTCTACTGCTGATCGCAATTCATGAAATGAAACCAAGTCTACTGTTCTGGAATTTGTTTTTTAGATATCTTCGTGAAATTTCGTTCTGGTGATGGAGTGACTGCGACTCTATTTTAATTGGTCCCCCCCTTTTTATCATGTGTAATAATTCCAGTTTCCAGCTGGGGCATATGGGGTCACGCGACATATTGAGACGGATCACGTCCCGGTGAAAAGGACCGATGGGTTTGAGTAGAGTGATATTTCCTGGTAGGTAGGTAGGTAGGTAAGACTTTATTTAACGAGGGTAACATGTGACAGTAATGAAACTGATAAACTAATGGCCCTCGAAAATTAAAATTCGGAAAAAAAAGGAATTGTAACAAACGTAACAATATTAGGAATAATTAAAATAAAATAATTAACCTATATACATCATAAAATATTAAAAATATAAAAAAATTACAGGAATAATTTGCTAAGAATTTGATTATCTAAAATTATTTTAAAAAGGGAACGCTTAAAACGTTTTACACTGGTACTCCGTTTGATGTCCACACTTAATTTGTTCCATTCTTTCGTGGCTCGCACAGCAAACGCTCGACCCCCTTCAGAACTTCTCTTAAAACGCGGGCACATTAAGTTTAAATTACAGAAACGGGTTTGTCTATTATGAGTGTCAGAGTTTCTGATAAGAATATTATTTATATATTCCGGGGTATTTCCATTAAGCCTTTTGTAGGTTAGAGCGCATCGATTGACGTATGATTCAGCATAAAAAGGAACCCACTTTAAGGTGTTAAATAAGCCGACAGAAGGTGCTGGTAAAGTCAATCTTGGGAGTTCAAAGATGCATAAAAAATCATTCAGGATTACCCAGATTTTATTAATTCAGCACAGATATTATAGAATAAACCAAAAGCTACCCCCCCCCCCACCCGTCAGTTCCAACGGATCCCGTGTGGTTTGATGCTTTTGGAAACCTCGTTACTCCTTTCGTTTAGGACCAAGAAGCAATATATAGTAAAATAACTGTTGTTTTACTGATCTTAGTTCAGATAAGGTCTTACTTACTCGAGAGTTCCTTTGACAGATTTCTCTTTGTTTAGTCACTTAGGTTTTTATGACGAAAGAATACTCATCCAGCTCTTCTGTAGAATTTAAAAATGAAATTAAATCCGTCTATAAATTGATGCCTTAGGGGTGACTGAGCAGGCAGCCGAACAAAAGAAAATTTCTTTCCTGTGAGAAAAAATCGCGCAACTTTCCGCCCCTTCGTGTACCTAAACAGACTGTGGCTAAAGGTTATTATGAAAAACAATAAGAAATTACGTTGAATTGTAATTAACTATCAGTTTCAAAGAGAAAGTGGGAGCTGGCGTCAGAGCTTGAAGGAAATGCTAATGATAAGATTTGAAATAAACGGTATAATAGGGGTTGGTGTGGTTTTTTAAAAGAAAATTACGATTTTTCCAACTAGTTTAGTTTTAAAGGGCTTTTGTGAAACAACAACAGCAAACGACAACTTAATGTTGTGATCGAAAAGTTTTCTTTTGACTCTAAGGTTGATAAACAATTTGGACCCGACGGTCGAATGGATGCTCTCCACGGATGAAATCGACTCAGAATTTGTCTCAAAGCCCAAACAGTCATTTGAGTTTACGGCATGAAGAAGACACATGGGGCTTGCACTGTAAGGATCATACGTGAAAACACCCGCCGCGCCACGACTAACGCTTAAAAGCTCCCTGCAATTCCTTATAATAAAATTATAAGGAATTGTATGAAGCTCTCTGGGATACTTACAGTGCAAGCCCTGTGTGTCTTCTCATGTGAATGGTTAGCTTCAATGGGCGTTCCACAGTTTGTTGAATGGTTAGCTTCAACGAGCGATCCACATTTTGAATCTCTGATTGCAAGCTTTTCTTTCGCCTCAACGGGCAAATGCAACTCGATGCTCGAATTATTTACCTCAACGGGCAGAGATTTTGACTCAACGATCAAATTTACGCTTTAACGGGCGAAGAATACTGTGAATGATTTGCCTGTAGCACCGAAGTCGCTTTCGACATAAAGCAGGTTGGCTTCACACCTTCCTCTCTTTTCTCCTGGGACCTGCAAGCTGCAGTCGGCAGTTAACTCCGAATGGAGGCATTTTTGCCTAACACTTCACTGCTGCTGAATGCACTGAGAAAAAAATGATCTCCATGAAGTAGGACTTGATCGATATCTTGGCACCTTCATTCGCGAATCGGCAAAAATTGCTCAAATAGCAGCCAAACACAAAAAGTCTCTTGTCTTCTTCGAGAGTCGTCACTAAACCGTTCATGAATTTGATAAATACTTCCACAAGCAATTCAAGACATCTATATTAAAAACTGATCTCCTTTATTGTGTCCTTGATTTCTAGCGGAAATCAGCTATTGCTTGAAATCGATCGGTATTTCCACCTGCGTTTTACGTGATGTCATCACAAGCATCTCTGAGATAAAAACGCAATCGACTGCGCATGTCTCCGATATTACACCCTACAAATTTTGGCTTTTTCTTGCTATTTTAAAGAATAGGCCACTTCCTCGCTAGGGCTCGCCAGCAAATAGCTTGACCCTTAAAATACAGTTTTGGTTGAAGTGGAACGGAAGAGGTAATGTGGTTGACTGACTGCACACTTTTATCGCACAAATTCCAATGAATGCATGGTCAAATTTAGGAATAAACATCTAAAAAACGTTCGTGATTAATCAACTAACATTATCATAAAGAAATAAAGCAAAGGTAAAGATGTCACCAACGTTAACAAAATAATCGAATATGAGTTCAGGTCTTACACCTGCCAGTCGCAACAGTTTAAACATGAAATTCTTGTTAGGTAGTTCGATGTATGTTTTCACCAATTAGGCAAGGGATTCGCCTCTTCGTAGTTCACAAAATGTCCTCTCGCACCTTCATACCGGTCAGCTATCATTGTGTCTAGAAGAATATTAAAAAAGCTGAGTGATTAATCATGAGTATATATCATATTTTTTATCTTTTTCTTTAATAAGATTTAGATCAGCCGTAACATGCTATTTTAAGAGCTCATAAAGGAAGTTAATGATAACATTGCACAGGAGAAAAAGAAACGAGTTAGACTGAAAGATCTGGATCTCATTGTGCTGGACAATTCACTTCGTGAGAGCACTGTGGGTCAGCTCCGTGGGCACGCACTAGAAAACAAACGCAAGATTTACGATGAGGTCAGAAAGTGTGGATTCCAGTGCAAAATTGTGGCAGCCTATTCCCATATGCCACGCGTTGACGACACCTGGGTCGAACAGATCGTCCGTGATTGTAAGGAAGGCATAGAAGAACTCAGCAACCTATTTGCATTCAGTGAGGTTATC
Organism: Stylophora pistillata; assembly: GCF_964205215.1. Taxonomy (NCBI): domain Eukaryota; kingdom Metazoa; phylum Cnidaria; class Anthozoa; order Scleractinia; family Pocilloporidae; genus Stylophora; species Stylophora pistillata. Next base: position 2,782,120 of record NC_142524.1, on the reverse strand, counting down.
GACTCGATCTCTCAAGGTGTTCCTGACACCAAAATTATTCCAGAGGGTCTAAGGAAGATACAAGCCCGGGGATTGATCAATCCTATCATTGAGATAGATCTGGCCACAGAGAGCATCGATTGGGAAAAGTTCACCACGGAGGACATGTGCCAGCTGCTGACCGAAAGATTCAAATGGAGCCGAGCATATCTGTCCCCAGATGCCAAGATCATTGTAAATCTGCGGGACTTTCGGACGCCATGGTCTATGAAATGGAGCGGTTGTTTACTGTTGTGGACTACCTTGCGTCCAGGCCTGCAGCTGAACGTCCTTTTGGAATCATGTTTGAGGAGCCAACAGGCAAGTTTTTACCCGAGGAGGTTGGAGCTTGGACCGCTGGTAAGCCTGGAAGCTAAATAGTTGATACTCCTGTAGGTGATTTATTTCTTTCAGATCCGCGAAAGTGACAGTAAAACAAACTATGCATCAAACAAACTAATTAGTAAGACAATTCACCACATGATGTTTCCAATTAATCAGTCCTATGGTTGTCCGTGTTGTTTTTTTTGCTGTTGTTTTCTGTCTTATTCATTGCCCTCGGTAATGATATATTTCTTAAATTCTCTAAAGAGCATAGTAGGTTTAAAACAAAAACATTCTCTGAAGATTTTCCAGTCTCAAAAGTTAAGGTCTGCGTACCAGTTGTTTCTTATGCATTATCACGAGGATGGCGATGTAAGTTAACCTTTACATACTGACTTGAGTGTTTGTCACATCAATAAGGTGTACGTAAGATCATGGATTCCCATGAGTGGACTTCTGGACACCTCTTGGCTCATGTTCACAAGAAGTGGGCTCTTGGAGAAATGGTGCAGCTTGAATGCCTTGTCAACGGGGCTAACGGTATCTGGGCAAGCCTCTGTGAGGAAGGAGCTGCTCTTGGCCACGCATGTTCTACAGTCACGCTGATGAACCTCGTCCTAATGGGAAACGAAAAGGTCCTGAAACGCTACAATTGCAACAAGCCAAGGGATGCTGCATCTAATGTGACTGAGATCACCACTGGCCTTCCAGCCCATCCCAAGCAAGTCATCTATGACAACAGGGCACTGGACTTAGCATTTGACTTTGGAAGCATAGCTGGTGGAACCGTTGGAGAAACCGACTTTGACCTTGCTGAGTTCTTTGGAGAAGAGGCGCCGGTGAGGATCAGTACACTTGCCTCCGAAGATATGATCCTGGAAAGGCTGAAAGATTTGTTTGGTGAAGATCCGCAGTTTACAAAGGAAATGGCTGCTGCAATGAAGGAACAAATGATTACAGACCTGAAAGGCAACACGAAGGAGGAATACATGAGTGCAGCTGGCATCGCTATGTTGTTTCATCGTTCAGGAGGAAGATTCACGACCAAGATGTCAGAAGTCATCGAAAGAGCCGAAGTGAAGAGTGTGCACGCCCAACATCTCATTGAAGAGGTTCGCGGTATGCGGAACGAGTGGGATATAGAAGAAGATAAACTGAATGACGACCAGCTTAACTTCGACTCCTTCTGCAACGGCTCCATGTATCCCTACTCTGGCTGCTTCAAGTGCACTGACACACGAAAGGCCTTACAAGCTATCAACATGGATAATGACGGGTACATCGACTGGAATGAATTCCTGGTTTACCTCAAGTAGGCGATGCGTGAATATCCCAATGTTGAAAACGATAGATTGCCTTTGGTACTGCGACTTTGTTTTACAATAGTAAGGGGCTGTGTGAAGATTTATTTTCGTTCACTTCAAGTATCCTCCAGGATTTGTAATAAAAAAAAACATCCTTTCAGAAATAGACAATTAGTCTCATTACTTTGAATTAATAACCGATAGACTGTTAGTCAGACATTCTCTCTGATCCAAACTCTCCAGGTACCTGTTCAAGATGGATCTTTAGTCAAAGAAATGCGTGAGTAACACTCGAGTTCATTCTTTCTTAGCAAATGTGTCTATCTGCCCGACAAGATCAAATTCAATCCCATATTTGAAATTCTTGATAAAATCAATGACACCTTATCACAGGCGACATTGAAAAGTTTATTTTATCTTACTAATTCTTCTTATCAAGGGGAAGCTTTAGCAATCGCCGATCTAAGCAGTATGCAAGGCACTTGTCACACGTGAAGCTGGTCACAGTTTAACGTAGTGTTCTTAGTTTACCAACATAAGAACATTTAGTAACGTTGCAAGAGAAAACTTAGGCAAGATTTACGAGCCGTGCAGCACCATGCCTTATTGCGCATACAGTTCTTGAATAAAGAAAACAATGGTGAACTTTGGTACAGCAGCTTTGTTTTACAGTAAAAAGGGGTTTGTACGGAGATATTTCTAAAACAAGATTAAGAATATGGATTTTGACATATCGACTCAGCCTTTTTTTTTCGAGCGTAAGTAACAGCAACACAGATCTTCACAACAATGATATCATGAAAAAACTGTTCTATGAGACAAAAAGAGAAGCTGCCTGAGAAACTTAAAAAAGAGTTTAACAAAGAGGGCGGTCAACAACAAAAGAACGACTGCTCAAAATATTTGACACCAAACATATAAATTGTTAGCTTAACCTAATTTCAAACATGTTAATCATTTCTATTTGTAGAGAAAAAAAAAACCATGATAGAAGCTATTTTTTATAGTTTAGCCCTAATCTAACCGAATCATTTCATCTTTTGAATGTCACGTAAAAGGAATACTGCACGGTAAAACTAAAGGTAGATTATAAAGTGTCTGTACAGATATTCGCCCATTGTTTACTTTAAAGTTACTAGTTTATCCAAATTTATCTATAGTACTGCATTTTTAAGATGACTTTTTCAATAAAAGTATTGGTTCACGTGATTTTCAAATTTAGTTCAGCTTACAAGAGAATCATGAGAATCATTTTGTTGTCTTGCAGCCAATCATTGCGATCATCGTGTTGTTACATGTACTTTAGACAGACTCTTTTTGCTATTCTTTCCTACGGATCTACTGAAAATGTTTTTTCTAGGCAGATACTTTGCAGAATCAATCAAATTGAGAAGTTTTTCTGTTCACTATGACGGGGTCATAAACAACATAATGTTTGAGACATTCCCGATAGAAATTTAGTTATAATATGTATCCGGCCAAAAGTAAGAAAAATATCTAAATCTTGATGGCCAATACGCCCGGGTCCTCCACCAAAGGGGGGTTTTTACCACTCGCTTGGACGAATTAACGAAAGGTATCAAGACTCTGTAATTTTCTCCTTTATTCCCTTCTGGAGAGCTACTACAGCAACGCTCTATGTATCTAATAATAATCATCACCATGTTCTAGCGTGAGGAAGCAACGCTTTAAGTAGGAAAATCGTAGACTTGTTTGGGTTAGCTGACCGTGAGAGTTTCCGCAGTGTATTCGTTGTTTTGCAAAGGGGGAAATTGGGTGGCTCGCTCCGAAGCACTTGGCGAGCACCAAAGAACCAATTAAACGACAATGATCGAGCTGCATACGAAAATCACGCGCACAAAACAGGATCTCAGTGTGGGTAAAACTCAAGGTAAGTTTTACCAACCCAAACATGACCACCTAGCAAACTAGTTATCCTCTACCATAACAAGCGATTAAAATGTATAGCACGGTAAGAACTGAGCCAAGTTCAAGCACACACTAAAAAAGTGATCAAAATAAATTTATCAAAACAACACGAAGGCGTAAAAAGGCGAGACTCGATAAAACAAAAGGTAAACCTAAAAATACTCGAAATAGCAATCCTCTAAAATACTCTACAACACGCTAAACGAAAAACAGGACACACTTGTCAGGTCCACAAATTCTTCATCTTCCGTTTTCAAAGCGAGACACTCGTACGAATTGATCAATATAATTTTATATCTAACGTTAGCATTATCTAGGTATTCCAATTTTTAAGATCTATCTTCTGGATCTCAGTGAAAATCCCAAACAAAACGTACCACCTCTTGGATTGACTCGCTTCCAACCAAACGCTGGTCGTTATATTTATTACAAGAATGAGATAACAATAAGGGCGATAATTTTGCCAGATGAAAAAGGAATTAGAAAGAGAACGCCTGCAAGACTGGGACTGCCTGATAAATCTGTTTGGTAAAGATCCGCAGTTTACGATGTAAATGGCTAGAGCTATGAAAGAAAAAATGCTTGAAGACCTGACTGGAAATGGGAAGGAAGAGTACATGAGCGAGGCAGGTATAGCTTTGTTGTTGGATCGTTCAGGAGGAAAACTCACGGGCAACATGGTTCGAGTGATTCAACGAGCGGAAGTGACACGCACAATCACTCATCAAAGATGTTCGTTGTATGTGGAGCGAATGGGATATTAGGGAAGATGAACAGGCCGTCGACCAGCTGATGTTCCGCTCCTTCTACAACGGCTTCATGGCTTCTTACTTTGGTTGCTTCATGTGCGCTTTCACACAGAAGGCCTTACAAGCCATCAACATGGATAATGACGGTTACATCGACTGGATTAAATTCCTGGTTTACCTCAAGTGGGCGATGCGTGAATATCCCAACATTAAAGATGTCGATGAGCTGTTGCATGTGGCCTTCAATAAGGGAATCATACCCGCCATGCGAGATGAGATCCAGCCACAATAATGCTTTGGAAGAGCAGTCTACCGTCACAGCCCCATAATTACATTAACAAATTAAAACTTCGAACTCTATCAACAGTAGTAAACTTTTATAAGGTTTAGACTTATATATAAATTTCATTCAGCAGTATTAGGATTCTAACTTCAGAACTTTCATAATGCAATAAAAATAATAATAATAACTTTTATTTATATAGCGCTCATATCTTAAATTCATGGCGCTTTACAACACTGTGCGGATGACTTTACCAGACTGCTAAGCAGTTTACAATCAAATAAAGGCGAATATAACAGATGCCCCCTCCCCCCAATTCCCAGTAAATAGGCCAGACCACATTACAATAATCTCGTGAAGTGGGTTCTCAGTTTAACGTCCCCTACCTAACCAAATCAACTAACTAATAGATGCAGGAGACGGGACCTCCATTTATTCGTCCCTATCCGAGAAGACTAGAATATCTAACCATTTCTTGATCGATGTTATAGAGAGGTAACATATTCTTCTCAATTATTTTAAGACCCTGAGTGTTGGTCCCGGCCGGGGCTCGAACCCTCGACCTCCCGCACAACAGTCCGGCGCTTAACCAATTGAGCTAACCGGGAGGCGGTTAGGCAGTAAACTTGATAACTGCACGGATTTACTGATTCTTTTCCTCCTTAAAAAGTGAAACCGAAACGTTACATTCATTACACTGAAATGGAAGATAAATTAAAACAATTATTGTTGAAAACCAGGAGAAGAATCGTATTTCGACCAAATAGGTTTGTCAAGGCGAGACTTAAAATCTCTCATGAAAAGAATACTTTGGAACTGTAGAGGTCTTTCCAAGATGTATCATTCTTAATGCATTGCTCATATAAAATTCATTTCAGGTAGGTATGCATCCCTCAAACGACACGCATGCGATTGAAATAAAACGGGCTTAAAATAGCTTTTGTCTGGTGATTTTTTCCATATGCACTCCTTGGTTTTCATCTTAAGTGAATTTTTCTTTGTATATACATTCCTCAACTGGCAAATCAAAGATTTAATGTAACGTCTTAAAACATCTTACGCATGTAAACCACCCCCCCTTATCGAAAACGGTGAAAAATATTTTGCGTGGGGTCAGTACCCGATTGAACGTCCTCTTTCCTCGAAGGCTGTGACAGAACTCAACCTAAACTCTGCGCCACTATCGCGTTCTTTTTTGCCAAGTAAGCGTCTGGAATAAACGAAGGAATGACATGAAATTTTTGGTTCGTCTTGTGTGATTGTTGTGTTATCGTTGACACAAGAAAGACAGTGTCATCAAAAGTCAATCGTTAGGTATACCTCGCTTGAAACCGACCAGGTAGCTGTTCTTGGTTTCACCCAACTAGGAATAAAACATACGCAGAGGGTTTTGCTGAACATCCTTGAAAAATTTGAATCCGTTCTCATTTTCAAATGTTAATTAACATTTAAAATAAAAAAGCTTACTTGACAGATGAAAACTCCCCTTCTAATTTTTCCAATTATATTTTTGGTTAGTCAGGAGTTTGTATTTCTGGCTGTGAGCCCAATCGAAAAATTTATTATCATATTTTCGCTTTGCGACAGGTGGCATAATTAATATCAGCGATGTGCTGTCGGTTGTCATAGTGATGAAGAACCGGAAGTTAAGTTTAGTTGTTACCGCGGCAAATTAATATTACCTTTGTTGGCGGATTTTCGTTAGAGTCCCGAGGAGATAAAATGGGCGCCGAATTTATCCTTTAATGGATTTTAACCTCCTGATTATCTTGTTTTCGGATCCTCTACTTTCCTTCTACTTTTTCTCGGTAAGTGTTATTGCATTCGTACCAAATGCGACTTGTGTTCTTTTATCTTACAATTAAAATTGTAGAGGAGTTCCAAAAATAGCCGAGGCGAGAAAGAAACGGGATCGGCGGGAGAACGAAGCAAATATGTGTCCAAACATGTACTATGCATAGCAGCCACTAAGCAAATTGCACATTATCTAAATTTTAGCATCTACAACACAACTTTATTGAAGATCTTAGCGCGAAGTTTTCGTTGAGTTATCTCATAATCAGATAACTCATCAAACTCTCAATGTTACGACTTGCCTCTCAAAACCGCTTGACTTTTATTATGTCCTGGAACATTTGTGCCTATGGATAAAAATCGAAAAATGTTAAGCCTTGTATCTTGCTTAGTTTTTCGCTCCGAAAACAAAAAGCGCCCGTGTATCATTAAATTTTATTGGTTTAGCAATTTCTTTGTTATGCAAAGCCGGCGGTTACTTTGTAACCACCGTGTCCATAGAATGAAAAAATAAAGTAGTTATAACATATCACAGGCGTGGTAGAAACTTGAATCACGGAGCAAATTATAGCAAAAGGTTTAGACAATAAACACAATAACAGGTAAATTTTGTGTTTTAACTTGAAGATGCAAAACATTTCTCTCAGCAGCCGGATGGAAAAGTTAAAAACCGCTATAATCCGTATTCTTATTCTTTACATCCCTGCCTAAAGAATGACGAAAACAGACACCAAGTTTCCATAAAATTGGCAAAATTTTTTTCCAAACAGGTCACTGTGATTTTTAAGGGTTGAAAATTTATTGTATGTTTTTAATTTGTCGTCTGATGTTTTTTTTTTTTTTTTTTTTCGTACTCTAAATGCTAAACACCACGCTGAAAACCACAGTCTCGGCGGGCATCCTTTGCAATAAAATAGTCAAGAATATTTTCTTCTCCGAAAGTATGGGCAAAAATCACCACATTTTTTTTGTAAAGAATCAACTGCAAATAAAAGTTCCCAAATTTCCTCTTTCCTTTTGGACATAGATAGAGAGATTCTCATTTTGTTTGTACACGGCATAAACCAACAAGCAAAGCTTGATTAAAATTCATATTTTTTCCGCTGACGCCCTATGCGTTGGGAAATATTTTATTAAAGTACAGCAATAGATGATCAGAACTCCTGTAAATCTTACTTTTAACAATGTAAAGAATGAATTCGACTTGAATTGATGCAAATTGAGGTGTTTAGCGTCCCTTTGAAGATAATAACATCACGTTGTGTATCAAAACAAAAGCATTTTGGAGGAAATTGTAGGCATTTCGCTGCTACAGAAGGCTAACAAATTTACTATTAAATTAAGTCAAACAATATATATTATTCATTCATCAGAAAGGACGAGAAAGCGTTTAAAAGACTCGAAAAAACAAATTGAATATTATGCGAACTTTTTCTTTTTACAAGCTTAAAATATTGAAAATCATTCTCCGCATAATTAAAAGTTTGAATGCATTTTGAAAATGGTCAGTAGTGCAGTAAATATGGTTAGAAACAAATACAGATTTACTAAGTGAAGTCAACAATGCACCATTAATCAGGACTTTCGTGATTTCTACAGGCTTTTTCTCGTATCCGTGGACCTCTGGGTATATCATAGCCCGCTATGGATGATAGGGAGCTTTGCGACCAGGCAATCAGTCTAAAAGACCAAGAAGAAACTCCAGCCGGTACAGAACAACAAAATGAATGTGGTCACAATGATGCTGTCGATGAGGTGATGATGCCACGTGAACAAAGCACAGGACAGCGCGCCATTCCGAGGTAACACTGGGTACAGATACTTGCCCACATCTCAATACGAACAATTTAAAGCTGACGTAATTCGCCCACTCACAAAAGGGACCCCAAGCTTCTAAAAAGGTCATATAGAATGCGAAACGCCCTGACCTGGCGTAGATCTCTTTTGGTAAGAAATCATAATTTCTGCCACAACTGAAGAAAATTGAGTCCAACTGTGGCTTCAAAGACAGAAGGTGGGGACGCTTTACATCGGCCATTGTATGTGCTCCTAAACTCAGACCTTAAAACCAGTTTTCTTTAGACATTCTTTTCTTTCTCTTTCTCCTCAGGTACTCATCGGTGCTTGCAGAATACCCGTATGCAGTGTTCTTTGTGACATCCTTGTTGATTGTGATTTGTAGCCTTTGTTCCTTTGTCCCACAGTTTAATGCCCCTGATATTCCAGAGTTTTCAACTCCAGTGAAGGTAGAGTTATCCATATTGCCGCCCTATTTCAGTTTTTTTTTCTTTATTACTTCTCACACAAGACAGTTCATCTCTACTTAGGTCAATACTTAAAAAAAAATTCAGTGACTGAAAATGTCTTTGTGTCACGCAGGGATTCGAGCCTCGTGGAACACTTATTAACAAAAGATATCGAGCAGGAGTTGTGCTTGGCAAAGCGGCAAATAGCGGCTTCGTTAGAATAACTCCAATACCAAATGTGACTGTTAACACTGTAATCAACATGTCTTCTCTTTATGAACACCTGACCACAACTAAATCAAGACAAAGGAGAGAGGAAAACCACCGTCACCTCAAGAATAGATACCGTCTTTCAATGTGTGATAGTCCGAATGTTTTTATGAAAAGTACCATTAATTACAAAATGGTATTTTCCTCAGTAAGTTCAGGTGGGAATTTGTTCAATTCTGCCAGTTTAAGGGCTGTGTGCCAAATTGAAGAGAGAGTCGTGAGAAAGACAACGGGTTTTTACTCAAACTGCTTTAAAAGGGAACTCCACTACAGAACTTTCACGTTAAGAGAGTGTTGTCCCAGTTGGTCTGTTGGTAATTATATTGCAGCTCTCTCAGGAAGATCGTCTTGTCAAGATATATCTTCAATGGATGTAGAACAAGTTTTAGCAATTTTACGACACTGTGCACCACTTTTCAACAACGCGACGATCAAAGAAAACTGTTGGAACTTTAAATACAATATTGCCTATCCAATCTGTCTAGGACTTCCATTAGAGTGTGTGAGATATAACGCGGTACACAATATTCTATACTACCTGACAGACAAAGACTTTTTCGCCGCCGAAGGAGAAAATTTGATTTATACATCAGTTCTGAGCCCTGCAATAAATGATAAAGAGTTCAGAAAGAAGTTGTACGAGAAACATATCAAAAAGGGACACTTGTCTGACGGAAACGTTGAGTTAGTGGCAGCAGAAATTCACTTTTTGAAATTCGACATTTTCAACATCATGCTATTGGCGGACATAATTTATCCATCTATAGCGATGTTAATCATTTTACTCATCATGTGGTTTTACACGGAGTCTGTCTTCCTTACGGTCCTTTTGGTGCTTTCTGTAGTCAGTGCGCTGATCATTGCTTATTTCCTCTACACGATCGTGTTCGGTTTGAAATTTTTTCCATTTTTGAACATCACAACTCTTATTTTTCTAGTGGGAATAGGAGCAGATGATGCGTTTGTCTTCACCGATGTCTGGCGCCAATCAAAACAGAATAATCCAGGCGCACCTCTGACACGAATCACCGCTGACACCTTAAGACACGCTTCGTTATCAATGTTTGTGACAAGCCTTACGACAGCAGCTGCTTTTATTGCCAATTTTAGTTCTCGAATAACAACTATCAAATGTTTTGGTATTTATGCTGGTATTGCCATCCTTTGTAAGTTTATTTTGATGGTCACGTGGTTTCCTGCTATTTGCGTCATCAAAGAAAATGTGCAGATTCCATGGCCATGCGCAAAGAAGTCCTCGCTCCATAAAATAAAACTTTTATATCAGAATTACGTGGCTAAATCCGTGCACTTTGTGTTTAATGATTTTCTTCCGAGAGTGGTCATAAAATTCCGCATTTTCTGGATTTTTTTGTTTTTAGTTCTTTCATTGGGTGGGTTGGAAGTTCTTCTTTTCAAGCCTGGATTCCATCTGCCCACATCATCCGATTTTCAGATGTTTGAATCATCACATCCCCTTGAGGCCTACGAACTCCATTTCAAAGACAGATTCCGCTTCGAGACAAGTTCTTCGCAAGGTAGTGCAACTTTTCCCATCGACTTTTTCTGGGGAATTAAAGCGGTCGACAACGGAGACTACATGAATCCCAACGACTATGGTACAATTGAGTGGGATGAATCTTTCGACATAACTAGTAGTGAATCTCAAGCGTGGCTGATGAGTTTCTGTAGAAAGCTGCGCAACCAAGACTTCTATGGAAAGAAAGGTGGTGTAACAAGCTACTGTTTCCTGGAAACGTTTTACAATCAAAGCTGTACAGATTCGCTGACACCAGGAATCTCCTATTACCCTTGCTGCAAAGGTTCGCCATTTCCATTTAATAAAACCGTTCTGAACCTTTGCGCCACGATAGCAGATGTCCGCGCTCGGATATTTAAGTATAAGAGACAAGATTCCACAATTGGAAACCTCATCTACGACGAGCGCGGCAATCTTAGAGGCATTCACTTGCGTGTTATGAGTAATGTGAGAATTTCTCGTGCATATGAGCCCGCGCACCAATTTTGGGAGCGCACTGAATCGTGGGTAATGAAGGAAATACGAAATGCACCAGAAGGCATGCGCGGAGGCTGGTGGATAAGCGGCATGGAGTTTTACGACCTGCAGAGGAGCCTTTCTACCGGGACTTTAGTTTCTATGGCAATTGCCATCGCCATGGCGTTTGGCGTGATGTTATTGACCACGCTAAACATTCTAGTAAGCGTATACGCCATCCTTACGATAATTGGCATAATCTCTGTCACTATTGGCTCCTTGGTCCTCAGCGGGTGGAAACTTAACATCCTGGAGTCCATAACTATGTCTGTTGCTGTTGGTGTATCCATTGATTTTGCAATGCATTTTGGGGTAGCTTACTGCCTGGCACCAAATAAGGAATGTAGGAAGGCACGTGTGCAGTTTTCGCTGTCCCGGATGGGATCTGCAATCACCATGGCTGCTGTTACAACTTTTATCGCAGGTCAGTTTAAATTTAGGGTGTTGATTAAACACCTAAAGAATCCTCACTTCGCACTTATGACATTTGCTCAGATTGTTGAAACGGCAGTATCAGTCGATGAGAGCCTTTCCAAGGAGACTCTCACGCGAGCGACCAGATCATAAATTATGACCGACTGCCACTCTTAAGTACAAACCGTGCATACATTATACTAAGAATTATTGCTAATAGTATAACCATTACTGAGAACGTTCTATCTTATGTGTTTAGGTGCAATGATGCTGCCATCCAGAGTTCTATCCTATCTACAGATGGGACATTTCCTAATGCTAGTGATGACTCTGGGATGGGCCTTTTCGACTTTCTTCTTTCAAGCTCTTTGCTGCACGATAGGACCACAAGGGGACTGGGGGCAGTTTAAATGGAGTGACATTTTTTCCTGGTGCAATATGAAGACTTCAGAAGAGGCACCAACAAAAGAAGAAACCGTGTTGCTAAAGGATCACTGTGAAGCTGACGAAAATGAGAACAAAAATGGCACAGGAGAAAGTGGAACTGTAGTCAATAGTACGCAAATTAAGGCTTCTGAAGAGACTACAGTTTAATTCAGGATGACGCTTTTCTTATCTTAGGTATCCTGGGTGACAACTCTGACTCTTTACGAAGAGCCGTTTGCGGATAATTTTTCGTCACTTCTTATGCAGAGATTGGGTGCATAAAATTAATAGGTTTTTTGAATATAGGTCGCAGGCAAGACTTTAGACTCTGAGAGTTACATTTCACTGAATTTCTTTTTAAAATGTATCTTTTTTTATAGAAAGTTGGCAAAATCTATCACTAGGGTATTAATTGATATTTCAGTTATGGGTAGTTCGTTGACTCCTTGGAAATTTTGTTTCGAAGAAACTGAACTTGTGTGTAAAACAATCGTTCAGACTTCCAGGCTAACAAACCATAGAAAAATAATAGTTAAAAAAGCAAACTGGAGTGTTTAGGTTCTAGTCTCGAAGCATAATTCAGACATTCCAGACACGAACAATCTGGATCAAGATAATTATACCTATAACTAGAGTCGGCCGTAGTCCACAACTACATAGAGTAAGACGATTTAAGTTTCCTCCAGAATAAGGTCTCATCCGAACAATTTGGTTTATTATGTACACCAACTTCCTTTAATTCTACGCTTTTACAAACATTGTAATGCATTTAAAAAAGGAGGAGGCGGGTTCCTACGAGGCACCTCGGGAAGGTCACGTGATCGGTAAGACACGTGTTGCAATACAATCCCAAGTCATGTACCTTCCGCACTTAATACTCAACGACACTAAACAGCCTGAGAAACTCTACCATTCCTGAGGAAATTTGGCTGGAACTAGATCAGCGACTTGTTTCTCCATGTTATCACACAGATAGACGAGAATTTCCTGGAGCGAAAAAGTAAGTGGTTAACAAGAGACAACTTCCTTCATACCCGGCATATGACATACATATGCGTTATTAACCAAGCGTGAGGTTAAGATGGCTGGATATTGGCAGAGTTCTTTTTTTTGCATTTTTATTGACGGAAACGAAGTCGAGGTCCATTAAAATGCGAAAAGAGAACGAGGCTAATATCCAGCTATCTTGACCTCACGCTTGGTTAATAAAGGATTTACTACATTGCACAAAGATTTGGTTTTTTTAAAAAGTGACTTATTTACTTCGGGGGCCGAGAAGGAAAGCTAACTGTGTTTGCAGCACAACAAACTCACGAGAGTTGTTTCTGTTTTCTTTGTTTTGTCTATCTTCTGCTGCGTTTCCATCACCGAAATAGTCCAAGAATTGCGAACGTGGTACTAATTCTATTTTTTCATGCGCGGGATCAATGCGGGCAATCCCGAGCGGGCAAGATAGGCCCATTCTTGCCCGCTTGGGTAGCTAATCAGAACACAGGATTCACTTAATGTTGCTCACGGGCGCTGCAAGCGAAGTAATAAATTTATGAAATAAACATACAGAACCGGTGTAGTGTATAGGATGCCAACGAGCATGTAATATGCGCGATGTAACGTGATGCGTGATGGTGTGAAGTAATACCCTCGAGACCTGCATATATATACAGCGTGTGTTTAATTACTTAGTTCTCTTAGGTACGTGAATAAAACCGATTTCATTTTAACTGCTGTGTACTACACTGGCGACGAGGATTTGGAGAATTTTGAAGATTTTGAGGACCTCGAGGATTTCGAGGATTTCGAGTATTAGTCGAAGGTTTCAGGAATTTCGTCCGGGAATTCGTAAGTGATTTCGCCAGAGATGCCGGGACACGGTGGATCAGACGAAACGACAAGCGGTGCTGTTGGCAATTCTGTTAATGGTTCTGGAATGGCTTCAGTTGCTTTAGATGTCAGTGGATTGAAACCATTTAATCCGAAGGGAGAGGCACACAATTTAAGTCAGCGGTGGAAGAGATGGAAGCGAGCGTTTGATTTGTACGTGACGGGAAAAAGTGTTTCGAACGGCGCTAAAAAGCGAGCTTTTCTGTTGCACGTTGCTGGTATGGACGTTCAAGAAATTTATTTCACATTAGCCGGTGATGGCGAGGATGTGAGTTTTCAGGCAACACTTCAGGCACTTGACAATTATTTTGTTCCCAAGTCAAACGTTCCTTTTGAGAGACATTTGTTTAGACAAATTTCGCAGGAGAGCGGAGAAACTGTGGACCAGTTTGTGTGCAGATTGCGTCAGCGAGCAGCGACTTGTGAGTTTGGCGACTACATTTGGCGACTACGAGGACGACTACATTCGGGATCAACTCATAGACAATTGTTACTCCAGCCACTTGCGCCGGAAGTTCCTGGAAAAGGAAGTGACTGTTACTTTGGGTGATTTGTTGCGGGTTGCGAGATCCCAAGAAGAAGTTGATAGACAACTCAAACCGCCTCCCGGTTAGCTCAATGGATAGAGCGCTGGACTGTTGTGAGGGAGGTCGAGGGTTCGAGCCCCGGCCGGAACAACACTCAAGGTCTTAAAATAATTGAGAAGAATTTGCTACCTCTCTACAACATCAAGAAATGGTTAGATATTCTAGTTTTCTCCGATAGGGACGAATAAATGGAGGTCCCGTCTCCTGCAGGGTAGGGGTAGGAGACGTTAATTTCCCACACACGAGATTACTGTGTGATGGATGTCCTCCCCTGGGGTGGGATGGGTGAGAAGGTGAGATCGATAGACTGAAGCGGCTGCCAGAGGCGCCTGATATGCTGACGTCTGTTCTCAACCTTACACTGCACCCGTAATTCAGCCTCTGGGCTGCAAGTGGTCAGATATAAACTATATTCATATTCAATACAACACGGACCAGGTAGACCGGGTCAATGCAATGATAGATAGATAGATAGATAGATAGATAGATAGATAGATAGATAGATAGATAGATAGATAGATAGATAGATAGATAGATTACTAATTAGCGAAAGACGAAGGGCTAACGCTCGAAACGTCAGCTTTTGTAATCGTTACGGTGGCCAATTTACCACTTCAACTTTGTTGATACATCCAAATTACAGTGTGGTGGAAATCACTGTGGGGGAGGGGGTTGGGGAAAACAATACAGCTTCTTTGGCCCTCCTACTACATTGTGGTAAGAAAATGAGTGACCTAATAAATTCATCATATTTTTAAATCAGATTACTGGTCAATTTCATTGTCTGATTAGTGACATAAAATTAATTGTGTGCTACTCATACTCTATCATTGCAATTGAAAGTTTTGTCATGTGAAGTCACAAAAGATGGAACATCTGTTTGAGATTAGTTACATTTCACTTGTGAAGAAATTACTGTATACATGTACATGTAATAGAGAATAATAATTTATGATAATGGTCTGAAGTTTGATTAAGAATGCTATGAAAGATTCCATGGGTTATAATGATCAATTGATTCTTTGAAAATTGAATCTCTTCATTGGTGCTGCTGCCAGTTTCAAACTGTATTCTGCTTGCATATTGAGCAAAAATTTTAGACTGCTATTAGTCATTAGTATATACTAAAACAGTGGATAGCGTTAAGGGCGCGCTCTGATTGGCTAGTCAAACTCCGAATATCCTTTGCTATTTACCTCCGAGCAACTCGAGAGAAAATGGCGTCCCGGTTTGCATCCGTGACAAGCGAAGAAATCAGTCAAATTAACGATGGTCGTGTATATTATCTCACTGTTTTAGTATATACTAAAACAACTATTCACCTCAGTGTCGGTGGTTAGCGGTGGATATTTACCTCGCCGCTTCGCGGCTTGGTAAATACCACCTCCACTGAGGTGAATAGTTGTTAACTATTCAGTGAGATTGCAAATCTTTCAGACTTTTGAATAGATCAGATTCGTATGAAGACATTTATATCAACTTCCTTTATATCAGTAGTTGCAGCACCTGGGTTAAAATCTGGGCTAACAGACTTTTTCAGGGTCCTGTTTCGACATTTTTTGGCTGTAACAGTTTGCCATCATTGGCACATACTTGTCACTAGGCTCTCATATATTGTACATTTGTGTTGTTCCAGACTATTCATAGACTACTGAACACTGCAGTGGCATACTGAATAGACAGTGTGAATTCTCAAAAGCTACAGACTACAGAATTCAATTTCCCATGAGGCAACAAAAAAAAAAATGTTTTGTTTACTCTGTTTATCTAGCTCTGATACCCCTGAGCATGTTTTCCTTCTGTTTGTTTATCCAGTGATATAATTTTGGGGCATCTAAATCAATACATTAATAGAACCAATAGGAAATCTTGCCGGAGTATAACGTCCCTGTTGGCTGATCGTGGTAGAAATATTAGAATTGGCTGTAGCATTAGAGGTACAAGTCGTATTGATCGGATCGAATTGTAAACATTTCGAGGATTTCCCACGGCACGAAGCTTGGATTTCTCCACCGTCGCTCTCAACGCTCAATAAGCGCTTCTTTCTGGGAAGTTCTCGATCCTTGAAGATTCCCTTCAATTCATCTTTGAGCTCTTCAAGATGAACAGAGGCCTTTTTGAACTTGATCAGTCGTCGGTAGCAAGCTTTACAAACTGACAACTCGCTAGTCGCTGAATAGCAGCTCACATTCACATCCAGACAGGAACTAATATTTGCCGCAAAATCAAAAAAACTTTTTCCAAAAACATAAATTTTTTCTTTTGTCTCAACTGAAGTGGAACAAATAAAACAACGATCACTTTGCAAAACCTTCTTCAGCGTTTCCTCCAGCAAGAAACTACGATGAAATGCAGAATTTGAAAACGCGGGAATAACGATATTGATTACAATCTGTTGTGCTCTGATTGGTCACATACGAAACAATGTCAGTGATCTCATTGGTGCAAAGACAACAAAGGGAAAGGAATGTTGTTCGAATGTGAGCAGCCGTTTGTGGGGAGGAGCGTTGCGTGACGAGACTAAAAACGACTGCGAGGGAGACTAGGTTGACGGTGAACGGAGACAAGTGCCAGTTTAGGTTGTAGAAGCTTACGTTCTTTGGCAATGAGTTGACTAATGACGGTAGTGACGGTATAAAAGTAGTGACGGTATAAATCCATGCGAAGAGAAGATAGCCGCTATTAGAGATGCAAGACCTCCCAAAGACGCAAACGAAGTACGATCGCTTATGGGTATTGTCCAGTATTCTTCGAAGTTCATGCCAGACGTAGCGTCCGTAGCCAAGCCTACTCAAGAGTTGACCAGGAAGGGCGTCGTGTTTCACTGGGGAAATGAGCAACAAGCAGCTTTTGAGGAACTAAAGCGTCTAATCACTCAGGTGGAGACACTGGCTTATTTTAAGGTTGGCTGCAGAACGCGAATCATTGCTGATGCATCCCCAGTTGGCTTAGGGGCAGTTCCCAGCCAGTAGCAGGGAGGCATGTGGAGAGTTGTCTCGTGCGCAACAAGGAGCTTAACTGACGTCCAACGGCGCTACAGCCAAACGGAGAAGGAAGCGCTGGCCTTGGTTTGGGCATGTGAACGGTTTCACATGTATGTTTCTGGACAGGACTTCGAGTTGGAGGCCGGCCACAAGCCTCTGAAGCGTATCTACTCCAGTACTTCGAGACCTTGAGCCAGGATAGAGAGATGGGTCTTAAGGCTACAAGGGTACGATTTTAAAGTAGTGTACCGCCCAGGAAAGACTAATATAGCAGACGCGTTGTCCCGCTTGAACTCGGATCAAGTGGACCATAAAGAGGAGTATGACTATGTTAGAGCAGTTGTTGAGGACTGTGTACCCGTTGCTCTATCACCTAGAGAGATTGAGGAAGCTTCCTATGATGACGAGGAATTGACCCAGGTGAAGAAATGTGTTAAGACAGGGAACTGGGACCAGTGTATACTTCCCTCGTATGCACAGGTCAAGGACGAATTATGTCTGTATGGTGAACTCTTGCTTCGGGGCACAAGGATTGTGGTTCCCAGGTTCTTGCGCGACAGGATGGTGCGGTTAGCACACGAAGGGCACCTGGGTATAGTCAAAACGAAGTATCGTCTCCACAGTAAAGTTTGGTGGCCAAGAATGGACAAAGAAGTAGAGAAGTTTTGTAGAGTTTGTCATGGCTGCCAGGTCACTTCTGGATTTGACCCCCCAGAGCCGATGTCTCGCGTTTTTCCTCCAAGTGCCCCTTGGCAGGACTGTGGAGCAGATCTACTAGGACCCCTACCCACAGGAGAGAGTATTTTGGTGGTGGTTGATTACTATAGTCGATTCCTAGAGGTTGCTATAATGAAGTCTACGACAAGTTCCAAGGTCATCGAAGCACTTGCACCTATGTTTGCAAGATTCGGTTTTCCATTCTCGCTAAGGACAGATAATGGCCCCCAATTCGTGTCTGAAGAGTTTGGAGCCTTTTTACGTACGAATGGTATCGAACACCGGAAAACGACTCCATTGTGGCCACAAGCCAATGGAGAGGTGGAACGCCAGAATCGCTCGTTACTGAAATGCATACAGATCGCACATTTGGAAGGAAGGAACCGGAGAACTGAGTTGCTAGTATGGTTGACGGCGTACAGATCCACTCCGCAAACGACGACAGGGACTACACCCTGTTATATGATGTTTGGTCGCGAAATGAGATCCAAGCTGCCAGAGCTAAAGAGAGAGACAGTTGGTGTGCAAGGCGAGGAAGTGCGAGAGCGAGATTGGTCAAGTAAATTAAAGGGAAAAGCTTTCGCTGACCTTAAGAGGGGTGCCACGCCCAAAAGCATAAGTGTTGGCGACACGGTTCTTGTGAAAGCAGAGAAAACCAACAAGCTGTCTACCAACTTTAACCGGAGAACTGAGTTGCTAGTATGGTTGACGGCGTACAGATCCACTCCGCAAACGACGACAGGGACTACACCGGGGTCAGAGGTAGCGCTTAGGAACGAGACTGGCATTGAACTGAAAAGAAACACTGTGTTCGTAAAGAAGTATAACGAGCACGGAGATGTAACCAATGGCAACGAAGACCAAGTGGTACAGGCTGGTTCTGCAGTACGGGTGGATGACCCAGGGGCGAGCAAAATTTCAGAGACGAAAGTCGTACCGATGCCAAAAGAGATTCCTGGAACGTCTGAAGATTCTCAAGAACAACCTTGGCATTTCCCAGAAAATGAAAATACCGGAGTGGGAAGGCCTGTTCGGAGGTCGACCCGGACTGTAAGACCGCCCGATCGTTATAAAGCCATATAAACTGAATATGAACTGAATATGATATGAACTGAATATGATATGAACTGAATATGATATGAACTGAATATCTTGAACTTCTTGTCCTTTTATCGAGCGACTGGTTTAATTTAAAGGCTTCGATTTGTATGTTGAACATTTAGGAAACGAGGGAATGTAGTGTATAGGATGCCAACGAGCATGTAATATGCGCGATGTAATGTGATGCGTGGTGATGTGAAGTAATACCCTCGAGACCTGCATATATATACAGCGTGTGTTTAATTATTTAGTTAGTTCTCTTAGGTACGTGAATAAAACCGATTTCATTCTAACCGCTGTGTACTACAACAAGGTACAAAACACTGCTAATTTTCTGATCATGCAACGATAAAAATTCATCTACCTGTTATTCTGTCTGGTTGGACGAAATCCTGAGCCGTGGTTGAGAGACGAGGTGCTAGCGAGAGAAATAGAGAAGAGAGTTTGAACTATGCCGAGTATACAAGGGTTGACACTATAATGCATATTATTAAAACCTAGATCATTGGATAATGCAATTCAAGACTTTTTATTGGCTTAGCCATTATGGTATATCAGCCAATATACCATAATCTACAAATATGGTAAGCGTACGTGTCAGATTAAAATTAAAAGAGAGCTAAAAAGTTAATAAAATTTAATAAGTTAATTTAACGTTTTTAATAAAACAATTATTCCACTCACGCTTGCTGGATATGAGATGATTATAGCCAACGAGGCGCGTAGCGCCTCGTTGGCTATCTATCATCTCATATCCAACGCGCGCTTGTGGAATAATTGTTAACTATCATGCCGCCGGCATACCTCCCGAGTTATACTTGTGAAAGTAATGCGAGTTCACTGTCACTGGCGAAATCTTTTTGGACATTTCTATCGTGCGCAGCTGAGCAGAGGTTAGTCTGTGGAGAGATATGTACGCTGTAACAAAAGCGAAATCATGAATCCTGAAAAGCAGCTCACTGTAACTAATTTATTTACCTTCTTTGTTCTGGTGGACAGAAATCCACCCTCATTACTGAAGTCGTTGATGGTTTATTTCCAGAACTAATGAGGGAAACTTTCGTCATATATTTCACAAATTTTTGGTAGTCCACGAGACCAGTACTTCTGTCGCACCTGGAATATGAACCGTGATTGTCCTGATTAGGTTTGTCGTAAATTTTAATTCCTCACGCTGGACAAGATGAATAGGTGGTTTGCACGTTACGTCACCGCCGGGGTGTGGACAAAACGTTGCGTAGGCCATGGCCATGGGGTAGGCCATGGGGTAGGCCATGGGGTAGGCCACGGCCTACCCTATGGCCTACCCTATGGCCTACCGGTGGTCAGATTTTTAAAAGCATAGCATTGCTGAAAACCTTTCAACGGTTTCCTGAGGACTTTCTTACCAACGACTTTCTTCTGCTGTTTTGGCGGCCAAATTCCGATCAAAATTTCTTAACCTTCTGATAGAACAAGGAAATCGAGGAACAAAAGCCGGTTAAACGCAACTTTTGGGCAAACATCGTCAAATCAGCTCTCCTTTCAAACTAGTGCAATACTGGCCCTTTCTTTGGAAAAGCAAGTAAAGTTTGTGAAATGTTTATGATGGCGATGCGTGCGTGTACCGGGGCGCTTGTTGCAAATTCAATACTCTACCGCACTTAAGAGGTACTTAAAAAATTGGCCTGGCACGTAATGTTTGCGTTTTTTTACCTGGATATGTTGTCCGATGTAACGCCGTTCATTACATGTTTACACTAGCACTCCAATATATGTTACCAGCTGGCAACCTATATCGTGAAGCCGCCATTTTGCATATCCTCTGCGACCACGCATTATTGACCCCTCCTCTCCCCTCCCCCTTAGCCTACCGTTATGGCTGAGTGCTTGGATGAGTGCTGTAATATTTGCATTGTTTCGTTCTCTGGGACGTTGAAAATCGTGTTAGCGACCTCTTAGTATACCCTTTTTAGAGGCACAGAATTGTACGCCAGCGTATTCATTCGACTCTTACTGATTTTATTTTTATGTTTTTAAAAGTCTGACTACCGGTAGGTCATAGGGTAGGCCACAGGGTAGGCTATGGCCTACACCATGGCCTACCCCACGTATTGTCCACACCCCATTGCCGCCATGTTGGTAGGCGTAAACAATAGATATCTCATTAGCTTCTATTGTTCGTCCACCAGCATTTGTTCCTTTCACCATTGTTACCTGTGTCTCTAGAGATTGGTTGCAAACCACCGATTGAGAGCTGAGAATAGAGGGATGCCAGGACAAACAATTACTTTCCACTTACATATCAAGAAGTTTTTCTAAGGTTTTCTCCTCCATGTCCAATCCAAGTTTTGCCAAAACAGATTTCAGGTCGTCAGTAGAAATTCTACCACTCCTAAGGGGAAAAAAAGGACACACTGAAGGTAAAAGACTTATACTTAGAATGAATTTGAAACAATTACTACATATAACTAGTAGAGCTTTAGATAACAAAAAAAAAAAAATCAAAAGGTACTTTTATCATACTCAGAAGCTTGAGTCGAAATCCAGGAAGGCTTTCAGCAAGTTAATATTCATTGCGTCTCCTGAGTTATAGAATCTTTAATAATATAAACGCAATGAGCCACAGAGTTAAATTTAAGATATTATGTTTTCTTTCTAACTGTACATACACGTACACGTTTTAACGAGAACTTCTGTGCTCCTAGGTGTCACGTGTTTAAATAAAGGATTGATTGATTGATTGATTGATTCAAATGATAGCCATAGACACATGCATATCATTTAGCGAAGTGATTTGTTTTGGCTTTGGCGCCTTCACAAAACATAGTGGAAAAATTCAGAACAAATGTCTGTCTTACCTCTGTTGATTTAACTGCTGCATTTGATGTTGGATGATGGCTACCTTGTCCTGAAGGACAGGCTCTGACACTCCAAATCTTCCCTGCTCTGTTATTTCACTGAAAAGAAAAACAAATAAAAATATTGCAGACTTAATACGTAGACTCCATTAGGCATGCAAAGAATGCAAAGTGTTTTCTCACCTTGAGTGGGCATGGGAGTATTTGTGTTCAGGTCCTATTCTCTTCCCTGCAGCTGGAAGGGCTGGATCAAGGTGAAGAGATGATACAAACTGGTCGTGCTATATAGGAAAAAGCAAGGTTTAACATTCATTCATATTAAACTACTTACTAGATTTTGTGATAAAATATACTGCCCTTTACATCAGATAAGATGTGCACAGCAAAAAATTTGGGACCCAAAACACTCAACAGTAATCTTTCAGACATTAACGCTTAATAGTGTTTTCATGGGTTTTAGGATTTAAATACCTGCTCTGTGTGTTTAGGGTCATCATCTGAACCAAACTGAAAATGTGTTTTCCTGTTATCTGTAATTCTCTCCTGGCAATCAACTTTGTTCTGCATTAGTTTGGCTGCTCCACTGCCCGTAACCAGCTCTTCAAAGGGAATAAATTCCTCCTAAACAAAGCACAATGAAAACAAATCAGACTTTTGGACATCACCTCTGGAACTTGATCATAAGAGTACAGGCATGACAGTTAACATTTATATGAAATTAAATTAAACCTTTGTCTCTGATGGTGAAGGCCACTCTGGTGCTCTAAGAAGGGCTCCATCACTGTCCAAGTATTGATATAAATAAGTAATAAATAAATAAATAAATGAATAAATGATTTAACAATGGACATCCACTGGGTGGCTATTCTTGTCCACTGTTCCAGATCGAATTGGAATTTGGAATGTTGGTTTTTGCGGAGGGAGGAAAACCGGAGGACCCGGAGAAAAACCCTCGGAGCAAGGACGAGAACCAACAACAAACTCAACCCACATGAGACGCCAGGTCCGGGAATCGAACCCGGGCCACAGTGGTGGGAGGCGAGTGCTCTCACCACTGCGCCATCCCTGCTCCCCGATATCGACTCTTTAGTTGATATCGACTCTTTAGTTCCCTCTGGGGGCTCAGATATGGATGGTCCTTTGGTGGGTGTAAGTAACCACTATACCTGTCACTAGAGTGTCAAACGATGGAGAAGTCAAATTATACAGATTATTCTAATTAACAGAGACAAGTACCACAGACAACCGAGTGTAAACAGAGACAAGTACCACAGACAACTGAGTGTCTATCACCAAATGATAATTATCAGTGGATGTTCATTAAAGTATATATAGTGAAATAACATTGAGTTCTATGACCATTGTGAGTAAAATTTACTATTTATGGGACTTACTTGATGCCTGTCTGTCACCTGCATGACGCTGCACATCACATGATAAAACAATAGCAAGAGTATTGTGACGTGCTTGATTAAGTTTTGCATCTGCCGCCCTTCCCTGCCAAGAAATAAAAAGAAACAAATTGAGACTATACTTGTAACCAAAAGACAGAAAAACTTAGCACATGATCCATCAAAGATAATTGTGACAGCATTCCCCTATCTACAGTACAAACTATACAGTATTATCTGATGATGACGCAATTAGAATTACATACCTGAGTAAAATGAGTGATTCCAGTCTTGTGGTCAATGAAATCTGATGTGTGTGTTGAACAAGAGGGCCAGCAGTCTTCCAGATTTGGAAGAACCTGGTCATGAGTGGAGAAAAAGAAATACCGTACATGAATTTAAATGTCAACAGCTATCTTTTCATTATGGTAATTATACTCACTGTTAGTACTGAAACACGCAGGTAAAATGAACACAAAGATGTAAGTTTTGCTTTGGTGTGCACAGTCAAACCTCAATTGTCTGGATTTCTTGATTATCTAGACTTTTTCTCTGGTCCCAATTTTGTCAAGAATATTTATTAGTCATGATCAAGATTCATTATGAACCATATATTCTTTTTAAAACTACAGCATTTAAAAGTGAAGTAAAGAAGAGTTTATTTCTCTTTCAAAAAGCAAATTTAAGCAGCCCTCGCACATGTTGTAACTAATGAAGAACATTTGGATGAGGTCTGATTGGCCAATTAAGAGTTGCCTGTTGCTGTATGAAATTTTACCCTCTGTTTGCTCAAAAGTAGTGGCAATGAGGAAGACAAAGGCCAAGATGAGAAACTGTTTCTAACTCAGAAGCTGTTAAACATTTTAAAAAGTGTTTAATACAGATGGAAAGACAGGACAAATATGATAACGCTATTCAGATTATGCAGCTCCAAATAAAAAAAGTCTCAATCAGTTTTTGTTTGTCATTAATATTCATATTCTGGATTATCCAGACCCTCAATTATCCAGACTATTTCGTCCCAATGAGTCTGGATAATCGAGGTTCAACTGTATTAAACAAATGCATTAAGTTCATACTACAATCAAAATTCATGAAACAATAAATAGTCCTTTTTTTTTCCTAAAAAAAAATAAGTCCTGATGTCTGATCCATCTGCCTTGTACAATGTATGTTAAAATGAACTGAAGGAACTGTATACTGATTTTTAAATGAAATTATAACATAACCAAAGTAAAGCGTGTGCTCTGATTGGTCAATTTAACGTCCCCCATTTGCCCGTGGGTGTACGCTGCTGATGTGAGCAAATGCAAAGACTATTTTTCCGCACGCGCTTGTTTTTTCTGGTCATGTAAGATTTGTTAAATAAAGGGAACTCTAGCTACAATGTATCAATGTTATGTTATAAAACAAATGGTAAACACCACAGCATACACTATTGAGTTATGGATGCACTTGGGAGGTTTGCTAAGCACTCAAGAAGCTAGAGTCGCTCTCGGCTATCGCCTCGAACGACTCTTACGCTTCTTTCGTGCTCAGCAACCTCCTGTGTGCATCCATAACTCAATAGTGTATGCTGTGGTGTTTACCATTTGTTAAATAAGTCCTGATCTCTGATCCATCTTCCTTGTATAATGTATGTTAAAATGAACTGAAGGAACTGTATACTGATTTTTAACTGAAAATTGTGAGGTTGTACATGATCCCAATCAGGCTGAGTAGCCACGTAACATCTTGTAAGAAATGAACGCTTTTCATTCCACTAATTTATTCTTGTTTTTCTCGTTGCCATGTTCCCACCAATAACGCAGCTCCATTCTCTGCCTTTAAAAGCACACACAACCCACAATTCCTCTATTCACTCCGACGAAGGGCTAACGCTCGAAACGTCAGCTTTTGTAATTGTTACGGTGGCCAATTTACCATTTCAACTTTGTTGATATATCCAAATTATATTGTAAGAAAGTTAAGCATGTTTTGTTACTGTCACCTTAGAAGAGATTGGAGGAGGAGCTGGTAGTGGTTTTATCAAGCACTCTCGACTCTTACCAAGCATAAAATCTAAGGATTGAAGAGTAATTTGGACAAAACATCAGCATGAGAATGATTTACAACATGTTTCTCAAATTTTAAGGTAACAACAATAAAGCAAAACACTAACATGCATCCATCATTTTAATCCCCGTAAATTAATAACTTGTCATACATTATTTAGAATCTATACATCATGCAGCTTTGGATTTGAACCATACATTTTATCCCTGGCTAATATACAGTATGTTTGTTTGTTTCTCATCCCTTTGGCTTGGAAAATACACTGAAAACAAAATTCTTTTATTATTAACCTTTGGGGTAAAAGAGAGTAAAGGCATGGAGTACTTCTGACTTGGATGGGCTAGGGCCAAACACTGACCCCCTACTGACCCCCCCTTGCTGACCCCCTCTTAAATTCACTGGAAATCATGAATTGAAGCTAACGATAACAACCTAACAATACAAAATTACAATATAATAATACACTCACCTCTTAAATTCCAAAATGGCGGAAGATGGTCGATCTGTTTAATGCCTATAGTTTGTCATCGTCCAAACTCGTTTTACCACAATTGTTAGTTCTCCTACACTCATAAACGAGTGGCAAATGTGTCAAAACATTGTGTTCTGCGTTGTATACGTTTCCACCGAAAAGGATTGTTTTTCTTTGACCAAAGCGTGAGAAACCGGAAGTTTGAAGTGTTTTAGTAGTGCCGGGTCACGCCCTAATTCCCATGGCGATGGCTTTTCCTTTGTTTGTTAAGAGGTTTCATTTCTTTTTGTTTACTCTTCTTTTTGGTGGAACGCAGTTCCCATTTGCCACTCATTTATGAGTATAGGAGAACTAACAATTGTGGTAAAATGAGTTTGGACTTTGGCAGACTCGTGGTATTAAGCAGATTGACCATCTTCCGCCATTTTGGAATTTAAGAGGTGAGTGTATTATTATGTTGTAATTTTGTATTGTTGGGTTGTTATCGTTAGCTTCAATTCATGATTTCCAGTGAATTTAAGAGGGGTCAGTTAGGGGGGGTCAGTAGGGGGTCAGTTGACCTGGGGTCAGTGTTTTGTCCTAGCCCAACTTGGATCCACCTGTAGAAAAATAAAGTCCACAATGTTTATATGTTTCATGTTACCTTTACAATAAAGTGAACTCCTATCATCTATGTTGGTTGCTAACTGCAATTATAAAAAAAAATACCAATGAATCACCAGCAATTGAATACTTATGAAGCACTGAACACACATTAAGAATTTTACAGGAACTGCTGACCAACATGCTTGTTATGAACTCTGCATGGGCTTGTATGCTTACTAAACTTCTCTGTCATGCTTGTTATGAACTCTGCATGGGCTTGTATGCTTACTAAACTTCTATGTCATGCTTGTTATGAACTCTGCATGGGCTTGTATGCTTACTAAACTTCTATGTCATGCTTGTTATGAACTCTGCATGGGCTTGTATGCTTATATAACTTCTCTATGTATTCTGAAAGTGTCCCAGGTCTCATATTCTCGCAAAACTTGCTTCTGTTAAAGTGGATGTCAAGATTTTGCATTTACCAGCATTAACATGAGTTCCATGAGAAAATAAAGCATGGAATTCAGTTTTGACTTTTTCATTGGGGATACTTACCACAAAGTGAGTGCTACATTGATTGTCTGTAAAAATCAAAGTCAACAAAAATCAATCGCTGCTTATTGAATCATACTCTTCATCTTTGTAATTTAATTTGTGAGAATAAATATGATAACAAAGAAAAAGTATGTGGAAATTCTTTTGATTTATACCTTTTGGGCTGATGGAAGGTTGTAACTCATCCTGTTTTTGTTCTTTTGTATCTTTCAATCCACCATTATGGCTTGTTGTGGAGGGTTTGATGTGGAAATCATCACATGTCACTGAATGTTTTATTGAGAAAGGCTCAGCCACATTCCAATCACCATTTCTAAACACACTTGCTTTGAAAGTCTTGTGAGTTGTTTTGGTGGCCAGGTTTGTGCTTGAGCCAGGTTCATTAGCAGAATGTTCCACCTTCTTCTTGAATGAGTGCCTTGTCTCTGTACCATATCTGTGTGTGAGAAAAACTTCATTGGGTGATTATTGCTTGTAAACCAAAAAAAAAAAGGGGGATCCCATTGATTAATCCAATCCCATCTCTCTAGTTTTGCTGCTTCCTTAGTGTCTTTATATGTTAACTTCATAGTATTATCATTATTAACATTTTATTATTTTAAAACTGGCATTGATATACAAAACATAATTATGGCAAAAGAACCAGTAATGAAATTTGAACTGTAACAATTTAGTGAGACTGAAATGTTGTAACATTTAGCTTCAGATTACTCACCCGTTTAAATTACTCCCACACTGAAAATGTGTAGTATTAAGATCACTGGTAAGGTGTTGACATTCAGCTCTGTTTCAAGCACTAAAGCTTGGTCCCTGGGATCCCTGGGAATCAATTAGAAACACTGACTCAGGCTTGTCAAAATTAGCCAGCAACCAGCCCATTTCACCGGCTATTCCGAATACTCTGACAGCTAGGTTTGTTCTAGGCATGGTATTGCGGAAATAAAACTGCTGCATGCATGTTCAGTTAATAATTCGTTAGAAGCCAAATCGGAACAGAGGCAATAAACAGTTATTTTGCCTAAAAAGTACAATAATATATGTACGTGCCACAGATATCGAAGCAATTGGCCGCACTTGCAAATGCGTCAGTCAGTGCGATTAGAGATTGCGTTTAGTCGAGGTTTCAATTATGGCGAGCGGAGGCGGCGGAGCGAAACGAAGTAGGAGTTTGCTTGATTTCATTAAAAAGAAGAGGATGGGGAAAGATGAAGAGAATGAGCAAGACGACGGGCAACAAGGTAAGCATTGATAAAAACTCGTCCTTTGCACATTTCGCATTGTGTGGGAAAACAATATCAGTCAGCGGACAGACCACGGATTCATTACACCGATGGGGCAAACAGAGAAGTCGTTGTGGTCCACTGGTTATCTTGTGACAGGGCTTGAAATAGTTTCCGGAGAGTCTCCGGACACGATTACTGGCCAAATTCATTTTAGCTAGGTCACGTAATGTTTCTGTACTTTCATGATACTTTTTTTCTTTCATTCGAATTATCCTTTCTTTTTTGTCGCTTTAGTAACACTTTTGTTTATTACAACAGTGTGAAAATTATGTAAACCCTGATTTTATACCTTAACTCACTATTTACAAATACGTTTTTTGTGCTGGCGCTTTGCTTAAACAATCAAAAAGAAATACCGAGGCTTGTACTAATATTGAAAGGAAGAGGGATAATTTTAGAATAAGTTGAGCTTTATTTGCAAAACGAAAACTTGCAGCCAAATGCGTATTAATACAAACACGAAGATCGCCAAATTTATCCGCAAGACATGATGGAGCCTCTGTTAATTTAAATTAGTAAGATGTTCATTTCATTTT
The DNA here is from genome assembly GCF_964205215.1 of Stylophora pistillata. Taxonomy (NCBI): domain Eukaryota; kingdom Metazoa; phylum Cnidaria; class Anthozoa; order Scleractinia; family Pocilloporidae; genus Stylophora; species Stylophora pistillata. The sequence continues at coordinate 2,753,320 of NC_142524.1, read as the reverse complement.
TGTGGGCTCTTGACTTTTTATTTTCACCGGGTTTTACATGATTCTTTTGACATTTTAAAAACATTTTAATTTCGTGGGAGAAGTCAAATTTGGCGAACTGCACTGTAGTTGAGATTGACAAATTGGGAACAATTGGCTTTTAGGCAAGTCTAATTAATTCTGTTTTTTAGAGATAGAAGTTGCATTGGTAGCTTGCTGAAAATAGGCCCAGTTTGCATTTCAGTATCATTTTTGGCAAAGATTTCCTGGGGAGGCCCCCCCCAGAACCGACTGAACCCCCCATGAAAGAGGGACGACGTCCCTCCATACCCTCCTTGAATGGTGTGCATGCCTTGCTGTAGCCGCTTACTTTATGGACAGAACCTGCTACTCAGAAACCTACTGACAACCCTGCTGACTTCAGTTAAAAAATTGTGGTAGCATCATCTTGAAATATTCAGTGACACAAACATAATGTACAAAAGAATTTAAGGTGGTATACAAATAATACTGTACCAGATATTTGAAATATTCAATCCTTTTTAAAACGCACTGTGACTCATCTGTTATAACCATGAAAAATTAGATAACAGGCTCGCTTGAGCAACATACCTTTGCAAACTTTCTGCCATAAACTGATCCAGACTTTCCAAATGTTTTATCAGACATGTACTTAGGAGAGAAATCCTGTTTACAAGTACAACAGACAAATCACTATAATATTAGCAAACCCTTCTGAAGCACTGTTAAATTATGTCAACGTCGCTGTTCCAAGTATTAACAAAAACAAAAATAAATAAACACACTTACAACAATGCTGGTTGACTGGCTAGGAGCAGCTTTGATGAGAGCTACCTGAAACTTGTTATCAAAGTCCTTTGCTGTAGTTGCCATTGAGGCCCCCCCCCTCTGAGCCTAGTTCAAAACTGGTAACATTTGTCTGGCAAAGTAAAAGAGGACTTAGCTGAGAATCGATCAGTGATAATAATAATAACACCTTTATTTAGACACGATAATGTTTAAAGCTGGACAGCTTGTGGGGTCGTGTGTAAATGCAAATAAACTCTAAATTAAATAAATTCAAATGATGATGGTTTTTGAGGAGAGGGGAAAACCGGAGTACCCAGAGAAAAACCTCTCGGAGCAGAGTAGAGAACCAACAAACTCAACCACTTACGACGCCGGGTCCAGGAGTCGAACCCGGGACACATTGGTGGAAGGCAAGCGCTCTCACCACTACGCCAACCCTGCCCCAAACCAATATTTGAGTTACAAATAAATTTAACCGAAAGGTAATGTCGGGCAAATCTATTTGGCACACCTGTAGATGTTAGACTAAACAATGTTCTATAACATCTTTGTTGTCATTTAATCAACTTACCTGCACGTTAACTTTGACATGCTTGATATTTTTACTAACGCTGGGTTTCTAGGAAAAACACGAGATATGAAAAGTTGTAAATTTTCACATAAAATTAATTGCCCTTTAAAAAAATAACGATAATTGCTCCACGGCTGGCCATGTCTATGTCAAATCATTCATGTCAGCTGATTCAATTGAGTCAATACATCTTGAGAATTCAAACTGCAAACAAATTAAAACTCGAAGGTTTTGGCCGCAACGTGTACACGAGAGCACAGAACAATGACAAATTAGCAAACAACCTGGCTGATTCTAGATACATATCGTTAAAGTGGATAGTGTTCTGTACTCTAGCGTAATTCACGATCACTCGGTCCAAAATCAATTTTGCGGTTCTTCAGACTGGTGACCCTTGACGACCTGCTGGGTACAGCTGTTGTCCAGTGCGAGCACGCATATTTCACTTTGATTTGTAAACCCACACCATCTGACGAGCTACTGTTTCATAAAAATAATAACAGGTTACACGTAAGTTACAACTGACACATGGCTAAATCCTACCTCAAAAGAAATAGAAAAGGAGGTTTTCCACGAATTCTTCTGCTGATTATCGCCATGCCATTCTCCATTTTGTAACACATGATCGCGCAATAGAACGTCTTTGATTTCCGTCTGAGCACTTATCTGGGTTGGACCGTAAAGACCTTTGTTCAAATTTGTTGAAAACATCGAAATAGAGTGGAAATTAAAATAATAAGCCTTTGATCACTTCGGAAATATTTGCACTTTGTCTCGTCAAAACAAACAGCACACACTGTGCAGGAATGTAATACGTTCCTTTCTAAGTCAATTACTAACGGTTGCTAGGTAACGCTCTCGCAAGATACCAGCCAGGGAGGGGTAGGTGAAATAGGCAAAAGACTACATACAATAACAGAAGACTGTTGCTTCATGGGTAGCGACGTTATCAGTCTTGGAAAAAAAAAATCGAAAAATTAAAAAAAAAAAAAAAAACTCCCGTTGATGAATAAATATCATGAGCATCATCTTTATCTTCTAAACGCTTAGAATGAATTGCACAAGGCACATCGACAGTTCAGGTACCATTTCTTCATTCCTGTTATCCTGTAGGTCGCGCACTTGATAAGCTGATGGCCTCTGTATGGAACTAAACATGAAAAACATTACTCTTCACTACAAGTTTATTCATGAACAGAGTAACACAATTTAAACATGATTTCTTGTACTGTGGTGCTACATTCTTTAGGATTTGGTCCAAGGGAGATTATATATTTCAAATACGTACCAGACAATTGGGAATCTCTTTATGATCATCACTTATTTGATATGATGAACACTTACTGAATCTAACTTAGTAGTAAATTATAACATTAAAAAGACCTTGTCTAATCTTCAATTTATGTTTACCTTAAATAGGTAAAAAAAGGATTAAAATTCCGAATTATCCTAAACTTAAAGACAGTTATACTAGTAATCATGATGAACACAGCAAGAATACATATATTTTTTGATTGTTATTTTTTGTACTTTTTGTTGATGCTTGTTGGTGACTCTAGTCATTCTCGTAGTTTTAATTTCCAGTTTATATTTGGGTAACTATGAATATAAAACGTACTTAAAACGCCAAAGAGAAAAAGCGTTTTTTATATGATAGTTGAAAGATACTTCCCTGTTTGAAGAATACTTCTGCAGTTTGGTTGATAATGAAAGCCTTGTTTTTACTACGTACCTATGGTCTTTTTCAAACTTCACTTACATACTTACTAACAAAAAAAAATTCCCTAAATATCATAATCTTTCTCGTGCCCTGATAGCCGTCTTCAAGCCATCTTTTTCCGGTTTCGTGACTGCATATCCAATTAGCGTCTATTTTAAGCAAACATTTGTCTAAATATAGGTAACAATGAATTTTTCATCAGTATTTTAGCGGTTTCCATCGAAACCGACACGTAATGGAAGCCCTTCAAAAATCTCGTTCCAAGTATGAGGAAAATCTAATGTTTTAATCACAAAGTACAAATAATATGTATAAATATTTTCGTTCAAGTTCTCTGATTGATCGCTGATAAGCACAAAAGTAGACCATCTGGCAGAGATAAGGCCACTTCGCATATTCCCCGCAATTAGCCGCTGTCCAGTCAGGTGTCTGGCAATGAGTTCTTGAAAGGAGGCTTCATGGAGGGGTTCACGGCTTGTTTTGGTTTGGGGTTGTAGGCGTTTTCTTTCCTCAAGTTCGCATTAAGGCCGAGAAATAGAAGGATTTCAGGACGATGGTTAATGAATCTGAGGTTAATCAAGGTACACCTGAAATTGTTCATTCAAATCAACTGCTCAAGGGATTGAATCAACTTCGGCAACGACGTGAACTGTGTGATGTCGAACTGTGTGCCGGAAAAAACAGAGTTTCAGCTCATCGTGTTGTCCTGTCAGCCTGCAGTCCTTACTTTAATGCTATGTTCACAGGAAAGCTTCTTGAGAGCCAGAAACAAGTCATCTATTTGAAAGATGTCGACGAAAGTGCCCTCCATATTCTGGTCGATTTTGCTTACACCGGAAAAGCTCAAGTTACACAAGAAAACGTCCAAGTTTTGCTGCCAGCTGCCAACATGCTGCAGTTAAACAGGGTCAAGGAGATATGCTGTCTCTTTCTAAGCCAACAGCTTCATCCTAGTAACTGTTTAGGAATCAGTAAGTTTGCGGACGCGTACTCATGTCAAAGTCTGCAGAAAAGGTCTAGGAAGTACATTCAAGATCACTTCCAAGAAGTTATCCAGTACGAGGAATATCTCCTCTTGTCACCATGTCAGCTAACAGACTTACTCCGCGACGATAACCTAAACGTTGTTTCAGAACAAGTTGTGTTCGAAGCAGTTCTTTCTTGGATTAAACACAAACTCCAGGAGAGAATATCGCTTCTTGGAAAACTACTTCAGAACGTCCGTTTACCCTTGTTGACATCGCGTTTTCTTACACTGAGCTACGAGACAAATGAACTTATTCGGGCAGATGGAGCAAGCCAAGTTTTGTTACATGATGCATTGAAGTACAGACATATTAAAGGGAAGTGCCATTCTTGCAGCACCACAGTCATCCCTCGACGTGCGCCGAAGCGAATCTTTGCCTTGGGAGGTAAAAATGGCCTTTTTGCAACTTTGAGTAGTGTAGAATATTATGAACCTGAGAGGGACAGATGGATCGAAGTGTCCAGCATGAATCTTAGAAGATTCGAGTTTGGAGCAGCAGTATTAGACGGTATGTTTATTATGTCCACTCGCTCAATGTAATTCTGGTGAACTTCAGTTCGATATAGTTTTCACTTTTTGTAACAACTCCATGCCCTATTATATCATCTTCATTGTCGATTTCAGAGTTGAAATCCTCATAGGGTTTTATGAGAAATGATTGGTGGGTTCTTTTGATCCCAATTTTATTACCACTGACACCTGTTTCTTCAAGGGTCAAAAATATTTTAAGTCTACAAAAAAAATTTCATAAGTAGAGGCAGTAAAGCTCTGCTTATTTTAGTTCAACAAAATATTTAATAGGCTTTGAAAAAGCCAACATTTCCCAGGTCCATTGCTATTCAGAGAGAATTGCAAATTTGTTCTAAGATATTTATAGTATTCTCAAATACATCACATTTCCATTTCCTAAACATTGTTTCAGATGCTGAATTTTTCATTAGCAAATTTTAATCTAGAGTTAGACTGGCCCAAATTATCAAATATCAGCCAGTTTATTCAGATGGGGAATTATATAGGCTATTCTATAGCTGTTCATAATGCAGTGCTAGGATTTTCTGTGGTTTCAGGAGAAACATTTCAACATAATTTATGTACTAAGTTCACTAAATCATGAGTTCAGACTCTGAATCAAAGCATTTCCAAGGTTGTCCCTCCTGAGCCAAGAAGGAAGTATGGCTTGAAGTATTACACCTTAAAACTGATTCAGTAGCTAAAGTTGTGTTAGACTTAAATCAAGGCCCATGATTCGGTTTTGAAAAGTGTGCCATCTTAACAAGGCTTTTCCCTTTGACCATTCTAGTCCCTGTGTTCTCTTCCATGAAACACACATAAATTTTCTTCTTCCTCTTGAAAGATTTTGACACAACCCAACATAATGGCATGTAATGGATGGCAGTTACTGCACCTATTCTAATTAATGATTAAGCTACAGGGAATGCTATATAATGATATATTTATAACTCACAGGTAAACTCTATGCTGTGGGTGGCCTGGTCTGTGGTGTTGGTGTCCACAGTGGAGCACCTTTCAGATATTGTGACAATGGAAGTGAGTGCTTTGATCCTGATACAGGGCAGTGGAGCAGAGTACCTCCTATGAATCACTGTCGCAGCAACCACACAGTGCAACCATTAGGCAAGTAACTTTTGTCTTTTGATGACATGCTTCAATATTATCTCTGCTGTGTGTAACAAGCATCATGGAGGGTGGATGATATTTTTATGATAGTTCCTAGGAAGCTTTAGATTATTACTTTTTCTATCAACTAAACACGTGCTTAAGTTGTGTGAGCAGTAGTTACATCTGCACCAGCATCAACACCATGCAGCTAAAAAGTTGGTAGGGTGCCACAGTGTGATATACATTTTTTTTCAATTTTTTTGTGTTGAATTGCACTAACTTAGGCATGTTTTATCTTGGTAGAAAACTTCTTGTCTTTTATGGACAGGTGGGTACCTATATTCTCTTGGTGGTTACGATGGTAACTCGTACCTTAACACAGTGGAATGTTACAACAATCGTACCAAACAGTGGAGTCATGTGGCGCCAATGCACTACAGTCGCAGTTGCTTTGCCACAGCAGCATGTGATGGATATCTTTATGCTCTGGGAGGATATGGGCCATCTTATCTTCGAACTGTGGAAAGATATGATCCTGCTTCAAATTCATGGGAAATGATGCCTGCAATGAGCACTTACAGAATCAATTTTGGTGTTGGAGTTTTGAATGGATGTCTTTATGTTGTTGGTAAGATGAACCTTTGATATATAAATTGTGGAATTTTGTAAGTGACTGTTTGACCCATTCATTTTCTTTTACCAGAAGTTTGAATATTATCCTCTGAGTGTGTTGATTAAATGACTTATGACAACTGTGATGTATGCAGCCAAATTCATCAATCATTTTCATCTGTCATTAGGTGGTCACAATGGAGTGTCCCATTTACGAAGTGTGGAACGTTTTGATCCATTGTCAAGTGAATGGACCATGGTGGCTCCTATGAGTCGACCACGAACAGGTCTTAGTGTTGCTGTATTGAATGGATTTCTGTATTCAGTTGGGGGACATGATGGATCAGGCTACCTCAGCCTTGTTCAGTGCTATGATCCAAACACAAATACATGGCACAACGTGAAAAGCATGTGTTCAAGTCGTTGTAGTTTTGGCATAGCAACACTATAAATTTTTGTTACTAATAAACTAAATCATACAGTTAGAACACTTGTTACTAATGGAGAGGAAATAATTATAGGAAATTTCTAGCCTTAAATAATTCAGTTATTTGCAAAATGGTAAATATATAATTTTATAAGCTTTATTTTTTTTTCTGACGCTCTTGAATTAAAACACTTATTAGTAACCAATTGCAAATATTGGAACTTTCTCAGCAACAAACTGAGGGTTACAAATATAAAAATCTCAGCTTTTATTCATTTAAGGAAAGGGTTTCTCGGGTTATTTGAAAATAACACTTAATTAAAAAAATTAAAGGATATCATTCATAAACTAAATTAATGTAATTATATACATTGGATGTGTATCTAAGCCTGAAGCAGGCAGGCAGCCAGCCATGTCAATGATTGAAACTCTCACCTAGACAAGTTTTATCTTTCCTATGGGTCTCATTATTATTTCATAAAAATCCATGAATTAAGGAGATTTGACTTTTTTTACAAAAACAAAGGCAGAGTAGTAGAAATTAGATTTATCTACAGAATGTACCATGCTCAGCATACTGTACATCATTGATCAGGCATTAACACATTTAACAGCTCAAAATCTCATTAAGTTATTTTACTCTGGTTTGTGAAAATATGTCAAGTTTCTTTCTGATTTTGGTGCTGCTATTTTCCCTAGTTTTTATTTTCATGGATGACACAACTTATGAAACAATATCAACACAATGTGCTAATAATATTCTTAGTGGTATAGGTTAAAATTTTACTTTCAAGTAACACTGATGTGAAGTTAACTTGATGTAACAAATTTTTGTATCACTTCACACAACTTCTTAGGGATTAAACTACCTCATTTGGTTCATCATTACTGTCATGTGAGGAAAAACCCTGGATTTGGTCTAATTCTTGCTGTATTTACACGTTAATCACATGATGTGCTTGGAAGCAGAGATTGCTGTATCAGGAGTAGCTGAACTTACGGGCAGGTCACCTGGAGAAAGTAGGGCACTCATTCTTATCTAAATTACTGCTAAATTTAATGAAGGGTGTTTCTAATGGCTAGTTACAGGAATTGAGAAATTAGCTCCCTGATGAGTGTGGGATGGCAAGTATATTCCTAATTAGTTGAAGGGATATATGCGAGGGCACATTTTTTTTTTTACTCTTGGCTGATTCACTGTCCATCTGGAATTATCACAATAAGTTTGTAGTAACTATCTCCATTATTTCCACCATATGACTACAAATTAGAAATAATCGTGGCTGCCGAATTCATTTCATAAGTCTTGCTTGGATTGGATATTAGTGGTGCAGTTGAACGCTAACCGAGACTTCACAACATTAATTAGGGAAAAAAAATTTGTAATTATTACATCCTATACCTCAGGTGGTTCCGAAAAGATGGCCAGTTTTTAATTAAAGGAAAATACTCTCAACTAATGTATAGTAGTGATTACTAGGCTTCAAGAGTATCTGTTTTCATACAAGAATTTCAATAAAATCACCAATGAATTCATCTCATCTGCCTGTATTTATGCTACTAATTTTACATCACTGATGATGTATTAAGAATGGCTACTCTTGAAAACTCTCTCATAATTTATTACATATCAGAACCAAATTTATTTGAGTTCTACCCAGCCTTACATGTTCAATGTAAGATCAGGATGACCAGTTTGGCACTGGTCACTCAGGGCCCCATAGGATGGGTTGGAGGGGAATAAGAAAGAGTGGAATCACAAAAGCAAGTGTATTCCTGATTTGATAACAGAAATCCTACCCATACACTGTCCCCTGGTCAAATTAACCACACAAAAATTGTACTGCGTGCCGACGAAAAGTCAAAATTTTGGAGAAACCAAGAAGGCAAACACAATGCACAGTAAATTTTTAAAAATCAGCTTTTCCAAAAAACAAGCTGCAGAGAAAGAGGACTAATTAAAGAACTTATTTCCGGCGAAAAAAGCGATAGGTGCATATTACGTTTTAACTCAAAAATCAAGATGAAAGATAAAAATCGCTAAATATTTTCGCATGTGTGAAAATGGGCATGTGGATCCTATTTCAAAAGGGAATATGCAAATTTGTCCGTGAGTGAAGTGATCTCAAGTTCCATGGAATCTATCAATTCTTTGTTTGCACGTGACGTCGGCATAAATTAAAAAACGGGGGTCAGCCATGTTGGGGGATAACCACCGGTTACAATCCCTGCAAGATAGCTCTCTGAAGTGTAAGTTGAAGGTGTTACGCATATACTTGTCAATGTCCCGCATTCTAAATAGCTGACAATACTTGTAATTAGGTATGCCAATGCAGACTATTTTCAGACTTGTGCTGTAGTTTGGATTGCAATACTTTTATTTTGTGTGAATGGTAAATTTTTTTGTTGGATACTACACCGCCCACGTGCTTTGCGGAAGCCGGTATGATCGTTTTACAGTTTTAGTTTCCCCTCTTATCATGCCACAACTCTGTGTTGTCTTTGGTTGTTTTGAATTTGGTTGTGTTACAGGTATGAACAAGCAAGCAATTGAAAAGAGGTTATTGTTTAAGCTTTCAAGGCTGTATGTTTCTTTTGTAATAAAAATTTTCTTAACTTGGCACATACGTATATGGTTTAGTTTGAGATTCAGATAATTACTGATACTTGTGGGATTGATGCTGTGTTTTCTAAATAGTGATAATAACAACACAAATTGGGGGATAACCACGCATCTACTTTTTGGAAGCCGGTATTGTTTCGTTGGTAAAGACAAAACCAGGTGAGTCTCTGGCTCCTATTGACAAAGCTGCCATAATGTGCTATGCACTCACCAATTTATGAGTCCATGCATTGTACCATTTGATCGAGGTGAACTTACAACCTGTTTCATTCCAGGTACTTCATGTACAATTTTTCATATAAAGGCTGTAGTTAAGGCTAGCCACAATCTGTCATTAAAGAACTTCAGTAATTCTCAAGTTGACAAAAACACAGCTTTAAGGTACACCATTGACAAGCAACATTTGTTTAGTTTGTGTCACAGATGCAAGTCGTTAATAGATACCTATACGACAAACAACCATAAAGTTTAGTTAGCATTTTGACAAAGAAAGGAGCACCCTCATAGTAATATTTTTGTGGTTGTGGTACAATTGAATAACCTTGACATTTCAATCATGATTGCTCAGTTAATTTTTTTCTATAAAAAGTTGCACAGATATAGTTTCCTAAAGGCTCTTCTTTCAACTTCAAACATGATTTATGATACCATTTTATCTTGCACAAATCATTGTCACAGCCAATTAATGTGCTACCCTCCAAATCTTGTTGACAATAGCACCACTGCCTTTCCTCTTCTTCATCACCAGATGATGTTGAAGAAGATGCAATGGCTACAGCTTCACACCCTTGGCATGTATATTACTTCCCAACAATTTCAGGCAAAATGCACTTGCTTAGGAGATCAGAGGAAACGGAGCCTGCATTTTCCCAAAACTCTTTGTCAGGAAGAGCGATCTATTGTTCACACCACAAAACTACAATATTCAACCTCACAGATAAAGATCTGGGCCTGAACTTGGTAGTAGGCATGACTTTTGTCAAGATGAACTTTACCAAACTCATCTTTCTTTGAACAAAAGTTGGTTTGGCCGGCAGCCTCAGCGATTGTGGAATCCTTGTGTGCATATGGACACTTTATTCACACACACCCATCCCACAGCATTTGCAGTTAATAATCCCATCAGGAGAAGCTATGAAGTATGGTCACCTTCGATCAATATTGAGACCACTGTCAGAAATTGTCAGACTCATGGTCAGAAATTGTCAAGACTCATGGTCAGAAATTGTCAGACTGGTAGCTTTGTGAGCCCTACCCTCATTTTCACAACCCCACCTCGTGGCTGCAGTTAAAAACTTGTGGGCTTCAGGGTAGCATATGGACTTAACAAGACTCTTGGAAGGCTTAGCTGTATTTGTTTTGCAAGCAGTTTTTAGATTGGAAGCAGTAATATGACCTGCCTGCCTGCCATTTGGTACCAAACTTTATATTGTGACTGCTTTCTAGTTGAAGCTTCTATAGCGCCACACTCATCAGGTGTAATCTCAAGCAATATTTGTTGACACTGCTGCAACATGTCTATGTACTGGTAATCTAACTGCAAACACTCTTCTCTAAAAAAAAAAACAGCTATTGGGCAAGGGCTTGGGTACATTACCAATTTCTTTACAAGTATACTGCTCATTTAAAGGTGCGACAAGGGACAAGACTGCTGGATTTACTGTACAGCCAGAAATACTTCTAAAAATAGTTTTCTACTCTTCTGGGGTTGGGTTAGGTGTCCTGATCCCAGGGTTAGATCTAGTAGCCATAGGACTAACCAGTGTTTCTCCACCATCAATTCATGCTTCCTTCAGGCAGAGGTAAAATCTATCTCACTTATAGGTAATTTTTCTTTCATATGACTAGAGAGAAGCCATTTGTTCTTCTCCTGTGTGCATGTGGTAGAATCTCTAATTCTAACACTGCCTCCACAGCAAAAAGCTCTGCCCCAACATGAGACCACCCTTCACATAACCCTGCTATGCAATAGCAATGGGAAGCAATTACAGTTCCAAATTTTTATGCCAGAAACCATGTTCAAAGTGGGATGTCCCGGGCTCTCTGTGAGCCATTCACCACGTGAGAGTACACAAGACGTCTTAATTCTAAATCCAAAATTTAGATCCTTGAAATATGCCATATCACTCGCTAATGTGAGTACTATGAGTGATATGTCTTCTGAATTTGCAGCTGTCGTGTCATGATCAACTAGATCGCTCTGACAAAGGGCTAACGCTCGAAACGTCAGCCTTTTTAACACTTAACGATGGCCAATTTACAATTTCAACTTAGTTGAAGTAACCAAATTACCTAGTAAAACAAGAGTTGTTAGCCGAGGTCGATAAAAATGAGTCCTTTATTTTGCTCTGTTTGCTTCTCTCCGAGATCATCAGAAAAAAAAATACACTACCGTGACTAACTCTGGGGAACACAACAACTTCATTTGGGTTTTTGTAAGTAGTTCACAACGTCCAGAAGGAGCTCGATGTTTTCGGAGACATCACTTTTTCTCGACGCATATCGGTCGAAGCCTTAAACAGTTATTTTAATGTGGTACCTTGACTTCGTAGGACCCTCTACACCCGCAAAGTAATCCGAATTGTGAAGGTTCACATCAAGCACGCCTTTGGAAGAAGCCATTTTGAAAGCTTAGTTATCCCCCAACATGGCGGCCGCGTATGACGTAGCAAATTTTTGTCACGTGGTTGAAAACAAAGAATAGGAAGCAAGACTAAAATGGCCAAGAAATATTTCGGGACGTCAGATTTTTACAAAACAGTATTAGATTTGCTGTTATAAGCGAAAAACGTACCACTTTCTTACGTGTACAAAGCCCACGCGGTAAAATTCATCATACTTAGATCGTTGTTTACTTGCCTTCATGGCCAGAAATTGCGCAGCGTTATGTTGAAAATTCTGAAAAACTTCGATTTGAGGTAAAATCTTCTATTAAACTATACTTTTTGAACACATTTTTACTCGAAAATAATGTTTACCGGGCCATCGAATCGTCAAATTGGCGCCAGGCCCTGCTTGAAGTCCGAAAGTTCGGTTTTCACTTTACGTCCATAATTCGCATTGCCTTAGAGAATAGGCCCTTTGCAGCTAGTTGGTCACGTGCCTAGCAACGCCGAATTGGAGAGCAAGCTTTTCTGCAAAACAAATCGAATGAGTCTCATGAGCGTCCTGCGTGTGCATATCTGAAAGGCAGTTATTTTGAATTCAAGCGTGAAATACCCTTCCATCTCTCAAAATCCAATACGCTTAGCATATAATTATAGCATTTAGCACATCTTCGAATCGGAAAAGTCAATATTCAGCTGGGATCGCGGCAAAAATATCAGCGTCAAGTCGACCACGAGTTACAGACATGGCCTCTCCTTCAGGTATGTAGACTACAGATCTTGTCTTCTTGCTGCACTTTGATAGCGACGTGTGGACGATTAATAGAAGTAGAGAAAAAGAAAATACGTTAATTCACTACACGTAAAAGTTTAGGAGCTGTTTACTACCGATAAACATAGAATTTTGGCCATGGATTTCCCCTGAAACTATGATGATAGAACCAACAAAGTTGTTTAATTCACCACTAGAAGTACAGAGATATTACTCGCCCAATTTAATGATCGTATGAATTTGAAGATTTTTACCAAATCGTTAGACTTATGTTGCTCATGTTCTTGTTTTATTGCTTTTTTTAGCTGAAGAGAGCCAAGATCTTTCAATATTTCCCTCGCTGACCTTCGATGATGTCGGCCAATATGCAAAAAAAATGTCTGGATGCACTAGCACAGCGAAGGCATACAAGTTTATGGCAGAACCTGGATATCTACACGAGATTAAAGGTCAGTAATAAAATCGAGTATTTCTTATTTGTTTTTCTCAATCAGAATCTTATATTTATGTTTTAATGTTTTAGTGATACGGGCCAACGACGCGGTGAAAATTGCATCGAAATGTTTTCGTTCGATGAAGAAGAACGAGCCACCTCATTCCTTGGAAGTTTCTTCAAGCATGGCTAATAATTCTTTGTCTGGAAGGTGCTCTTGTGTGGCTGGATCAGGAGGGTATTGCCATCATGTTATAGGGCTTCTCTATTATCTGGCTTTACTTAAACAACTGGGGCATCGAACTCTGCCAGATGATCTAACATGCACCAGCATGAAGCAGCGCTGGAGTGTGCCTAGGGGGAAAAAATTGAAGCAAAGCAAATTCAAAATGTACTTGTGAAGAAGCCTCAGCTAGGCGCATCCTTCAACAAATACATCAAAAGCAACCTGTACTCCCCATCACCAATATATGGAACAATGACTAAAGAGCATTTTAACAGTCTACAGCCAAAGCCTCTGTTTGTAACCATTGTTCCTTCTGAGCAGGACCTGAGATCTGTTTCATTTGTCCCAAGCAAATTTGGAAATGTCCCCAAAGGGTGTTTGATTTCTTATCAACAAAAAATGTCTGCAGACTATTTAGTAAATGATTTTACCTGCACTGCATTTCCAGATTTACCACTTGAGAGTGCAAATGATAGATTTCAAAATAATGTGTCTGTGTGCCTGGAGGCAAACCAGCAAGCCCTATTTGACTCTCTTTCTGTCACAAGTGAGATTTCTCTCAGGGTACAAGAAGAAACAATTACTCAAAGTTTAAGCGAGACTTGGCGTCTTTTGCGAAAGAAGCGGATAACAGCAAGCAAGTTTGGTACAGTTGCCCGGCGAGTTTCAAATTTTGAAAACCTTGTAAGTCAGCTGAACCCGGCAAGATTTGTTCAAACTCCAGCAATGAAGAGGGGTGTAGAACTTGAACCCCATGCAGCAACAGTCTATGCTAATGTAGCAAAAAATGGCAGAGTGAATTTATTCCCATCAGGATTAATTATAAATCCTAAATGCCCATGGTTAGGCTGCAGCCCTGACCGGAAAGTTTATGATTTGGATGCCCTTGGTAGTGACCAGAACCCCTTTGGTTTACTGGAGGTTAAAGTTGTTAGGGAGGGGGCAACCTCATTTGATGATGTGAGATATCTTACCAAGGATAATACTAACCAGTATTCTTTAAAGAAGAGTGACATTTATTATTACCAAGTCCAGTGCCAGTTGGGCCTCACTGGTCTAGACTGGTGCGATTTTTTCAGTTACATGAATGATGACATGTTTGTCTGCACAAGAATCCTTTTTGATCCCATTTTATTCCAAGGGGCTAAAGATAAGGTGGACATTTTTTTTTTCAATTACTATCTAAGCTGATTTGCCTCTAGTCTTTGCTTACTCTCAAGACTGTATTTGTTATGAAAAGATTTAGCTTCAATATTCTTTTAACCCATTCTATATTTGCTCTAATTTGTGTACAACTATATTAGATTTAAAAACTTTTCTAAAATTGGTGCCAACCAGATAATGTCAGGATGAGGGATGAGGTGATGTTGACCCATGGAATGCATGGAGCATTTTTTTGCAGAAACAGAAATGTGACCTAACTTTCTTGTTAGTATTTTTTAGCTCTTTTAGCCAAGGTTTTGTTATTTACTTGCATCATCATACTCAAATTCAAGAATTAAATATATGTGGTAATCCCCCAATTAACCAAACTTAAAAGAAAAACACCAAAAATGTCCAATATTATGTTTAAAGAGCAATTGATTCAGAAATACTATATCCAGTAACAGTTGACACCTTATAACAATTAAAATTTACCAAGACTCATTATGACTACTTACACTTTTTGTAATAGTTTAAATATTTAATCCTTCTGAATGATCTTCTAATCCAAATGAGTGCACTACATTGTAATGTTGTCACTTTGATAAGATTAAGGGACCTTGAAAATTTGTTAGAAGACAGGCTATAGAATAGAGCTGGTTAACTGAACCTAAAGTTGAAAGAGGAACATCGGAATCCAAAAAGTGATACTCCTTAACCCTTCTGATGGCACGTTCTACATGTATTCTAAGGCTTGCAATAGTTTTGGTTTTTTGCACATCTTGAGTTGAAAACTGCCCTTGATTTTCCAGAAAAGGAGGGATGTTTAACTCAACATTATACTCCTGTAGCATGTTACCTATATCAAACCCCTTATCTGCCATCACTGAGTCTCCTGCTTCTAAGAGGTCTAAAATACCACTACATCTTGTGATTTCCCTGTCGCTAATCCCTCCAGTGTATAAAGTGGAAACAAAACATATTGCTCCATGAGGGGTGATTCCAATAAGACCTTTCAAAGTTGTGTTGCTCTTATAGGATGAGTACAGCTGTGACTGTAACAACAGGGATGTGGGTGTTTGCACAAAAATCTCTGTGCAGTCTAAAATCACTCTGGTGCTAGGATAGAGTTCTCTGAAACCCTCAGGCATGCATCTATCTACATCTGCCCTCGAGGGCCAAATGATTTGACTTCCAAGAAAAAAATACAAAAAATTGGACCAGGTTACCAATTTTCTAGAGACTGATGATATATGAATTGCAAACCTATCAGCAAGATCTTGCTCAAATAATCCAAGTTTAAGCCGAACAAGAAACATAAACATTTCATCTATTAGAAGCATATTTCTGGAGGCTGGTCTGTTTTCTCTCTCTCCAGAGGCATAACAGTAGGTCATTAGTTCAGCACTGGGTTTAATAAAATTAAAAAAAAGCTTAATATGTTCATTTGTGGGAAAGCCAGTGTAAAATTTTATACTCTCGTTGTCTGGACCAAATCTCTCCAGACCAAATTTACTTAATGTTGCTTTAGCCTTGACATTTCTTAGCTCTTCTTTAGCTGCAGCTGCTTCCTTTCTGCTCGCCTCAAGCTCTCCATGCATGGCCAGAAGCTGAGCCTTCAGAGACTGCACCTCTGTTTCCACACTTTCCCTGCTTTGCATTGCTTCACTTTCCACTCCATCAGTGTCACTATCATCTGTTTGAGTATCTCTGCAAAGAAAGCCAAAAAATTTAATATACTCATATAGTTTACATAATTTTAAATTTTAAAACAATTACATCCTTCTAGAAATTGAAGAACCTGAGGTCTGTATATATACTTTTTAACCATACATCCCTTCTACAAGGTTTCACAAATGCTTTCAATAGCAGTTAATATTTATCCAAAACTGATACAGTATTTAAAAATAAGAAAGAAGCATTCTAGTCTAGACTTATCATTGTAACCTCATAAACTCAACGATGCATTAAAACATAACCAAAGAATATATTACCTGTCGACATGTCGAATAATCTTTCTTCGTGCTTTGAAGGAGGAATTCCAGTTAAAATTCGATGGAACAGCACCTCTTTTCAGTCGCTGGCTACCAGACTTGGTGGGGGGAAGGTAATCTTCCTTGGTAAAGTGCCTTGAGCATACTCTCGTACTAGTTGTTATCTAAATGGGAAAATTTATAAGCCATTAGACACAAGTTGACCGAACAAATCCTTGCCAAATGCTTTGAAAATCGAAATGTCTCTATAAAATACCTTGAAGTCAGGACCTTCGTCTCTTCGGATTTTCACCAGCCATTCCTTCTTCAACTTTTCATCCTTGGTACGACCGGGAATGCGATGGAAACGCAAATCTTCGTGGTACCTTGAATCCCCATTACATAGGGGAACACAGCAATGGTATGCAGAATTTTTTCTGCCCGTAATGGATTGTTCAACTGACTCGTCCATATCGATATCTACAACAATGAAAACAACGCTTGTTGGTTCCGACACCATAGTCTTGAGGGGAATAAGCAGCCAAAATTCTATGTTTTTCAAAAGTAAACAGCTTCTAAACCCTAAGGCGTAGTGAATTACTGTATTTTCTTTCTTTTTACTTGTATTAATCGTCCAAACGTCGCTATCAAAGTGCAGGAAGAAGACAAGATCTATTCTACATACCTGGAGGAGAAGCCATGTTTGTAACTCGTAGTCGACTTGACGCTGATATTCTTGCCGCGATCCCAGTTAATATTAACCTTTCCGATTTGAAGATGTGCTAAAAGCTATATTTATATGCTAAACTTACTGGATTTTGAGAGATGGAATGGTATTTACCGCTTGAATTCAAAATAACCGCCTTTCAGATATACATACGCGTGATGCTCAAGACACTCATTCGATTTGTCGTCGCAGAAGAGCTTGCTCTCCAATTCGGCGTTGCTAGGCACGTGACCTCCTAGCTGCAAAGGGCCTATTGTAGTGTCGTTGACTCGAGAGCTTATTCTGTCACTTTTAAGACCTGGATATCCATTCTTTTCCAAGCAGAGTATTCTATAGCATTGTTACTTTACATTCTGAATTCCACAAGGTCTAACTCGATCGCAAATGAACGAAAAATCCGACCTGAAAATTTTTAGGGTCGGCCGCGTGGACACTATTTTCAAATTTGATCATTTAGTGAAGACGCATAGAATAATGCCCCTCTAGTACCCCCTAAAGTCAACAAAATATATGCGCAAACAACGGATTCTGATTGGCTTATTGATCTCCAAACTAGAGAGGAAGTTTGGGGACAAAACTCTACTTAGTAGGGGAGAAGGCGTTCTCGCGCGAGGCGATCGCGAGGTTCGGGCGGTTCAGGTGTCAATGTGTTAGCTATAATTATATTAACATGAATTTGTAAATTTCCCATTTGTTATTCACTACACTTATCAAAGAGGGCTCTTGATCCCATCTCAAGCCCACATTTCAGAAAACTAATGTGCCACATATACTTTACATAGTGTTTCATGTTGCAGGAAGTTAAAAAGGAAAACATCAAATCTCACCTTATCTCCTGCCTTTCTGTAAAATTTGCACACTGCATTTTAATTTCAGGCTTAATCATGCCTCACAAGTAAACCCTTTGCAACTCTCTCATAAGCTGGCTACCGGGATTTCTGCCACCTAACCACATCAACTGAAAGTGGTTGGCCAGCTCTATGGTGGCCGAGAACTGCCATTAAAAATATTCAAATTTATAGGAATTATTTTTGTTATTTTTTTTTTTTTTTTAATTTTGATTTATTTCTCATTTTTCTTTTTAAAATAAAAGCAAGTGAAAGTAAATTGTAAAATAGAAATAAAATGAAACCAAAGATAAATGAAATCAAATCAAAACTAAATACTACTCAGCCGAGGACTGCCACTAGTTTTTTTTTTCTTTTTTTTTTTCCCCGCGGTCGGAAAAAAAATTTGTTCGTGGCCGAACGCTGCCACGTGGCCAAGGGCTGCCAAACAAACCCAGAATGCACTACCATCAAAAAGTTCATAAGAAGCAATTTCTGGGTCGAATAATTCATACCCATGTCCTTGTATGTCTAGCAGCATGAGTTTTTTGTCTGACTTTTCATAAGAAAAATGGGTTAGACATTGAGCCTTCTGACCCATAACATCTGTTTCCTCGACACAACAATCACCAGTATTGTTTAAGTACTTGGTAAACTGTCCATCAATAAACTCCTCCACAGTCACAAATTCTCCTTTATCATCTTCGCCGCAGTAGATCTTTCTATACCTTAGGACCTCTCCAAATGCATCAATAGCATGTTTTTCAATTATTTTTTGTTCCAACTGGCGAGCAAAATTCCTTGCAAGAAGATGCATCTGAACCGCCTTTTGAGTGTGTTGTTGGACAGTTTTCCCAATGTCATTTATTCCCTTCATAGCATCAGGAAGGTATCTTTTAATTACCCAGGTAGTCCCCTTGAACTTTGGGTGCTTTGTGGTTGCTTTGTATGCATTGCAAAACCCACCGTGGGCAAATGGCTCTTTTTCTTCATTGAATTCGACAGTTATTATTATACAGCTCCTTTCCTTTAATTAATTTATGCGTTGTATCTCCTGCATCACGCTTCTTCCCTCTTTTCACAGTCACTTTCTCTTTTAACTTTTTCCACGCTGCATCTGCCATACTAAAATCTTGAAAGGCATCCTGCAAAGAGTTCTGGGTTTGTTTGGCAGCCCTTGGCCAAGTGGCAGCGTTCGGCCACGAATAAATTTTTTTTCCGACGGCGAAGAAAAAAACAAAACAAAAAAATAGTGGCAGTGCTCGGCCGGGTAGTATTTAATTTTGATTAGATTTCATTTATCTTTGGTTTCATGTTATTTCTATTTTACATTTTACTTTCACTTGCTTTTATTTTAAAAAGAAAAATGGGAAATAAATTGAAATTTAAAAAATAATTCCTATAAATTTGAATATTTTTAATGGCAGTTCTCGGCCACCATACAGCTCTCAGCTTTTTTTTTAATTCAAATGTGCTGTAATAGCAATTTACCACAAACATCAGGTGAATTGTGAATATGTTATCCTTGATAAACTGTACACTGGTGCTTAGCCAAACAGTACAAAATATAAACCAAATGGTTCGCTATTTAAACTCTCTGCTAAATAGTGAAGCTGAAATCTGTCACACTAAGAAGTAAAGTGAAGTTGCCATTTTACACTTTCTATACTATATATAGCTTAGCCTCGAAGTAACCCTTGAAGTGTGCAACATAAGTTCTCATAGCCATAGTTGAGAAAATGGAAAACAATGACTGTACATCAACACAATATCCTACTTACACTTTAATACTTCTCTTTTAAGTCTTAATTTGTATTCGACATCATTATTGCAATTACGTTAATCACATTATGTTGACTCTGATAATGAACATGATCTATTTGAGAGGTAATTGGAATGCTTTTACTTCATTTAAGTGCTCCTGTAATCTTATTCCTTCAACTTCCATATGGCATTGCATGAAATTTAAAGCAAAAAAGGTGTCCATGTAGAAGGGACAACCTTGACAACAAAGCAAAGTGCAAGCAACTTACAGTACTTAATTCTTAAACTAGTCTGAAAAATCAATTCAATCTTTCATATATACAGCAATGCACTTTTGAAACAAAAGATTTAACACTAATCTTACATATTTAAAATTCACCAAAACTTCCATGTTTTTATTAGGTGAGGATCTTCACAATAACAGACGCATTGTACATGATGTTGGTGTCAATTCTGTATATTAGTTCTCTTTTCTTTTGAACCTTTTAGAAAGATTATGATTCGATACTGATAATTTCTCTTTGGCAATCATAGTGTTAAATGGATACAAAATAGTAAGAAAATATTTCAAATAATTCTCTATAAACATTTCTTTCTTTTTCAACTCTCTTGTGATAAAGCAAGGTAAGGCTGTGAAGTGAAGAAAAGGGCTAATCTAATATATATATCATTAGTAGTATTGGTGTCACAAATAAGTGCTATCAATCCATTAGACAAATCTGAACTAAAATTACTCTGAAAATAAAAAATATTAATACTGACTGGTACAACTTGTAGCTGTCTGTATTTTCAACACAATCCTGAAGTAGTTATACACCATCAAAAGAAAATGTCCTTGTAGTTTCTTTGGAAGTTGGACCACAACTTTAGTGCTGAATTTAACCCCTATTATCGTTTAATGTATGTTCAGTGAAAAATTGCCACAGTCATACCTCATCATATCAAGTCTTTAAAGTATTTGGAATTTATTCTATTAAAACCACCTGACATCCAATCAAAGTCTTGAATGTGACAGGCTTGAGTCCATGCCCTACTTAAAAGATGAGAAGGGGGAAAATTGATCCAATCTCTTTCATGTGGCATACTTTAAGTATTAACAATGTCAAAAAATAAGAGGAAATTAATTAAGCTCCAGTAAGGAACAATATACAGCATGGTTCAATAAGGCTTCATGTCCCAAGCAAGTATGCTCTTACCTAAAGGGATAAAGAAAAAGAACACTTCAGTGTTCGGTGTCATTGTGGCCCAAGTTTACTTAACATGATGCTCAAGTTATCTGCCCAAATGCTTCCAAGCAAGTGCCAAGCAGAGGATGCATTCCATTCTATCAAATTTTGCAAAAATTTGGGTAAAAAATCAAATAGAATTTTGCTGCGGGAATGTAACACAATCAGATTGGTCAGGTATCAGATTGGTCAGGTACCAAATATCTTGAAAGTTCACCCAAGCTGATCAAGGCCAGATGAAAAGTTTAAGGCTGTCCTGCATCAATCATTCCATAACTAACTCCATAAGCACCAATAAAAGTAGTAACTAATTCTCATTTTTGTTATATAAACTTGCCATACCTCCATTAAATGCAGTTGAGAGAGAACAATAACAAAGGCAAGCTCAAGGGGGCCGAAGTAGTTCAGGATCTGCACCCAAACCTGAAATTAACGATAGAAATCAACACAATACAACATCTTCAAGATAAACATCTATCTATTGATGACATGAATTTCATAATAGTGGCTGCAACAATCTAGTTACTCACCCATAACTTATCAAAGAGGATTGCAAGGCTTGTAAATTGCAGAAATGCATCAGCACTAGACACTTTCCACAGCCACATGATCACCCAAGTGCTGCGATAACTGAGCACTTCAGCCTGTAGCTCCTTTGTAAAGAAGAACGCAAATAAAAGTGAGGAAGGTTGCAAAGCTGTATTCACTGTTTCAAGATATAATTATCATTGCAGATCTCGTACAACCCAAAACAGAAGCCCTAGCCAGGAGAGGTTTCTTCATTCTGGCATTATCATGAATAGCTTTTTTTTTTTGTAATACTGGCAACATTAAGGTGTGTTCACAGAATTTTAGCCCGATAATGGGTTACAAGGAAAATTTTTAATGTTTTTGGTCTTCAAGATCATTAAAAGTCACCAAATTGTAATAAGCGAGGGTTGAACTGTAAATTTCTGTGGTTAATGTTTCTTCACTTTATGCAAATAGAATTAGTCTTATTAATTTGTTCATTAATTGGCAAAAGGAAGGCCACAAACATGTCAAATGCTCCACCAAATCCTAAGAAATTCTATAGGAGGATATGTGATGAGTCTCACTCAAATACTCCCAAAACATAGATAAATGAGCATGCATAAACCATTGGATTTGTAGTCATTTTGCAATCTTTCCTTCGCTGCTATCTTTCTGTCACTTCTTTTTTAAGTGGCCAGACTTTTCGCAGAAGTGACATCAGCCTTTTACAGGCTTAGAAGGACTTTGTATATTGTAGGTATCCTAGCTGAACACCAATGAGTCCATAATATAAAAACTGTATCGTTCTGTACATTTTTTTTTTAAAATAATCGTGCGATCATATAGAGCTGCCATGTTTGATTTCGTTATTGACATTTTTTTAATGTTGGCACCATGTTTGCATTCATATCTTGCATACTCAAAAAATCCTATGGAGCCTTCTTAAATAACTGTATCCTAGATTGGAGTAACCAATGAATGCTGTTCACTAATTACTCAGACAGCAATCACAATTAGTCACAGATGCTCTTTAAACTCCATCAAATTATAGCCTTCGTAACTCAGAATTTTGCCAGCCTTGTCTGCAATTATCACTTTGTAACGTGATTTGCCCAAAGTGTTTAAGAACATTAATTTTCAATTAATACATTGTCATCATGGATCTTCTCTTGACAGACAATATCATAAGCTATGGGGGTTGTGTTGAAAAGCAAAAATATTCTCATGAACTCCACTTACCCTAGGAATATCGGGGTGAGGGGTCTCCAATAATTCCACGTAGGAATGTAAGTAATGGTCCCAAAATCCACTTCTAGCAACAATTTGAGCAATAATGAGGAACATTTTAATATTTACAGAACGCCGACTAACATGGACATAACGCTCCTCCTCTTCGGTTTGAAAACTCACAGCCTTTCTTCCCGATTCTAGTTCATCGTGAGGCTTTGTCCTAACGCGTTTCCAAGGTGGAAACCGGTTCAGAAATACAGCACATGCTAACCCAACCAACAAACCACCCACCATATCAGCGAAAGCATCGATTAAATAACCCATCGATCCCCAAACGGACATGAAATTGCCTCTAATATTTTGTTGCGCACGAAACACAACACCGTCTAAGATATCCAACGCACAGCGAAGTTGATAAAAAAGAACTCCAAGCCTACGAATGCCAAGGGAACCTGAAATGAAGCACTTCGCTGCCATAACAGCCAAAAAGAGATGAGTTCCACTAATAAGATTGGGAGTAACTCCGGGAACAGTGTGTAAGCCCGTATTCTCGTTTAAAAATTGCATGCAAGGAACATTGACGTAATGATCCGTATGGTCCTGCATCCGAATTTTGACCGTTTTCACTGGGAACATCATGTGTTCTGCCATTGACTCATTGTAGAATGAACCATGTTCGGCTAGTTCATCGAAAAAGCTTAGATCCATCCACACGAAAAATGTCACAAGGGCAAAGACAAAGTAAAACCCACAGCTTTCTTCACAGCCGGCCATGATGTCGTCTGCTCTCAAGTCAATCTCAACTTGCGCAGCAACCTTGTCTTTCGTGGTGAACCAGGAACCGTGCTTAGGATGTCGCAATGCCGTTGTGACAACAAGGACGACTTTCTCATTCCATGATGATGAGTGTAACGATCCTTTTTTACTTAAGTTCACATGGAATTATGAACATTCCTCTTCATTTTCATTTTGCTTGGAAATCACGTGACCAAGCCTGATTTCGGACAATAACGCTTTCTTCCAAATATGGAGGTGCTTGCAATGTCTCTAGAAATATATATTTCCAAATGGTTTTAAAACAAAAATATTTTGGAACGAAAAAACTTTTGCGCACACCGACTAGAAACGACAGTATCTTCCACGAGAATTAGACTATCACCTGATAACTTTTGTTTGCAAAAATTCCATATATCAGGCCACTTCCATATATGGTTTTCCGGTTCAAAGGACATTGCGACATTACGACATACAAAAGGCTGAGAAAACATCAGAATAAATACCACAGGTAATGATGATCATGAAAAAATATCAAAAAGGTAAAATACAAAAGAGGTTTATTTGATACTTCTAAATCGAAATATAGAATAGAATACTTTGGTTTTTAAATTGTGAAACGTGCAGCTTCAACTGGAAGCCAAATATCACATGAGATCACCCCACTGGCCTCTACGGTACTCAGGGAAAACCCTCAAAGGAAAAAGTCAAGTGATCATAGCATATTCAAATATATAGTACATTGCATTACTTAATATCAGGTAGCTGTTTGTTAGTAGATTTTTTTTCTCTTTTGTACTGTTATTGTTGTATTCCACAGTGAAAAAAACAACAACAACAAAGAATTCGTCCCAAGCCTCTCGCGGCTTCGCCGATCACCGGGTGCACAGACTATGTAAGATACGCAGCAATCTCCGAGATAAATATATGAATTTTATTTGCGATGATTTGTCGGTTGAGAAATTCCTAGCGGGTTCTTTCTCGAATTTAAACAAACTAAGGATTTTTAGTTTGGAGAACTCGATTGTACTCTGATTATTCTTAGGAGTCACAGACTGACAAACGTCATACGGTGCGCGCAAAATTAATTTTAAGTCGCCTCTCTCCCCTCCTTCCCTCCCCTCCTTCCCTCCCCTCCCCTCTCCTACCCCCATGGACTTAAAACTTAAAGCGATTAATTAGCTAGGTTTAGGGAAAAAAAAACCGTAGTAATGATCTGCCAAGAAGATCATAAGTGTCTAAGTATATCGATCGATACAATCATGATCAGTGCTTGTGCATGTGGAAGTATCTGACAAAAGAATTTGAATATATCAACAAAGTTGAAATGGTAAATTGGCCACCGTTACGATTATAAAAGCTGACGTTTCGAGCGTTAGCCCTTCCCTATTCGCTCCGACGAAGGGCTAACGCTCGAAACGTCAGCTTTTATAATCATAACGGTGACCAATTTACCATTTCAACTTTGTTGATATATTCAAATTATTTCGTTACCCCCACCGACGCAGCCCCAAACAGTTTCTTTAGCCTATCAGCCTTTATTCATATATAACAAAAGAGGCCGCCCTGAGTAATGACGAAATGGTAAAGGCCCGTGGCCAAGATAAGCGAATATTTAAAATGTTTTTCTTGATCTCTTCCATCAACCAGCTACTGACCATTTTCACTTTTTCTTTGTCATCGATACCATGCAGAAAAAGGAAAAGACAGCTGATCATCATAATGACGAAAGAAATTGCGTCATTGTGTATTTTTGTCCCTGTAGAAAAAATAAAAATAAAATTCACTTCGTAACTGATATTGCCGACTGAGTGATCGCTTAGCAGAATGCAAATGAACCAGACGTCATAAAGGCTCCAAACTTTGGGTTTGGTTTTGCAATCCCCCACAATCCATTTTTCGTTCTCCCGCTTCTTAATAATATGATCGCATTTATTTGTATACTTTTAGCTCTCTAGACCCATTTTCAAGATTAAGAAGATTTTCACAGTTTTCGTAAACAATTTTATTATTCTGAGCCAAGAAACAGCTTTTACAGACCAATAAGGAACTAACAATTGCAGAGTTAAACACCACCCTCCTCTCCCCTACATTTTTTCCATTCATTTGAACAAACACTTTGTAGCCCAATAGATAGTGCGCTGGACTGTTGTGCGGGAGGTCAAGGGTTCGAGCCCCAGCCGGACCAACGCTCAAGGTCTTAAAATAATTGAGAAGAATTTGCTACCCTTCTATAACATCTAGAAATGGTTAGATATTTTAGTCTTCTCGGATAGGGACGAATAAATGGAGATCCCGTCTCCTGCAGGGTTGGGGGTAGGAGACGTTAATTTCATACGCACGAAATTACTGTGTGATCTTAGCACGAATGCTAAGGTTTTTAATCAGCTTTTTACTAGCACTTTATTTGTAGTTTTATTGTTTGTTTACACATGCAAAAATTTTTTATATTACTTACGTGTATATATACATATATTTACTGTATTTCATTCCATTCACTTGACAATGACCGAAGCACGGTCGAAACGTCGTGTTTTACCGTTGATTTTTATCGTCAAAAGTTTTAAGAAACCCTTGCTTATACTTATAGAATTGCACACAAAATTGGGTTTGAAATCAGTCAGCGGTTGGTTCTGGCATTAGCACTGCCTGCCAAAAACTTAACTTTCGTGTTAATGAGTCTTATACCAAGTGATTAGCTGGTAATTCATATTTTCGCTCTCAGATGAAAAAAGAGCCCCAAATTTTTACAGAAAAAAAAAAAAAATAAAATAAATAAAAAACAATCAAATAAGAAAGAGCTAACTTTACATAATTATGGCCAAAATCATAGCATGGGGAATATGCATATTCTATGCCAAAGAGCATAAAATCTTTTCATCTAGTATACAAAGTAAATATTATTTTTCGCGCTAATAACAAGCAAACATTTGCTTCCCTGTAAATTAGTTTTTTCCACCTTGTGCGTGTATTGAAGTTTGCATGTACTAAATTAAATATTATGATCCTCCCCCCCCCCCCCTGCTTTGCACTTGAGAATGTTCGGCTGACATTCTATTCAAGTGGAAAAAAAAGGCTTGTTAACGTCTGAAATATTGGTTTAAGTATTTCGGGTCCTTGTGTCTCGGTCAGTTACAGGTAAAATCACGATAACAAAATGATGATTAATGGGTAATGCTGTTCCTGTTTTTCAACTTCTCGAGATCGCCCAAAATTTAGTTACGGAGGTGCCGATAAATTTTGTGGAATGACTGCTGGTATATTTGCAGGAATAGATTTTAGTCTTCGCCCCGGCAATATTTTTGGAAATTTTTGGTTACTTTTCTCAATTCTATTCTCTTTGATTTCAACCAATCAGAACAGCTTATGAACTGTGCATTATTTGATGTCACTTTCTCTCCATCCGGGAACCTGTGTGTGTAGCAGTGAAAGTTTGTGGAATTCCGCTCAAACTCTCTTGACGAATGTAATGGATCAAGGTTATTTCCTCTAATGTTTTCTTTGCCTGGTTGCTTGTTTTGGAGATGAAAAGATTTTATTGCTAACGTATGCATACATCGTTTAAGCATAAAACCCTGGCGATGGTTATGTAGCAGCGGTTTGTTGATAATTTCGTGGCAATTAATAGGCTTTACAATCATGCATACGGTAGATGGCTAGTAGTGTTGCCAAGCTAAAACCACTGTCATCAGTGATCGCCGAGCCTGATGAAGTCCTTGTACAAAATATGGAAGAGAATGAAGTGCTAGCGGGACTAGCTAGAAACAGTGACTCTGCGAAGAAAGCTGACATTTTGGACGAGCTCAGAGCAAACGCACGGCGAAATGGTGGTCGCTTACAATTTGACGATCGACTTGGTTTATTTCGTGTTCTGCAAGAAGCGCTGGCCGACTCAAACTCTAACACCAGATTGTGTTGCCTCGAATTCTTGTGTGAAATAATTCCTGAGTTTGGAGAGGATTTGGATAGCTGCATGACACTTGTTCTTCCTCTGCTCGTGTCAAACATCGGAGACAACCAGGTGTCGGTGAAAAAATCCGCTATTCAGACCCTACATGTGTACATGAAACATTCTTCGCAAGTCAGTGCTGTTCTTAATGCTATCATCGATCATGGCCTTGAAAGTGATGACCGAAGGACAAGAACAGAAAGTTTAGTTGCTTTACCAATTCTCATAATGCCGAACCTGGCCCACGAAGATCTGTTTACGTTGACAAAAGCGCTTGTTGGTAAGTTAGAAACTTCGTCGAGACCCGAGACTTCACCTGCTGTCATCTCTCTCGAAAGGATACGAAATGTTGTTGGGTCCACAATTTTCGAAAGCTACCTTCATCGCCTATCGCCTGATCAACAAAATTTATGTATATCGGCGCTACAAAATCGAAGCGCCGATCCCGTTAAAGAATTGGAGCTGCTTGGAGGTCGCAAGGCCAAGAGTGCCGGTCACTTGAACACGAACGGAATCATTGCAGACGTTGAACCAGATAGAGGGACCGTGCTCGATAGAGGGCATACGATAGCCGTAACTAGTACAGATAATCACCCTGATACGAACTATGGACTGCTCGAGTTTGGTTTTGTCCCTGTTCCTGTGATGTTAAAACTTAGAGATCAAAGTAATTGGAGGATTCGAGCTCAGGGAATTGAAGAACTGAAAACTCTTATGGGACAGCTGACCGATACAGAACCAATTCAACCCAATTTGGGACCACTCTTTGCATTACTGCTTAGCTTCTTGGACGATGTGAACTTTAAAATTGGTGTCACTAGTCTTCAGATTATTGGATTACTGGTTGCTAAATTGGGGGTTGGCGTACATCCTGTTCTTAAACCTTTGCTGTTAGCACTATCAAACAAATTAGGTGACAATAAGATTGTAATTAGACAGGAAAATATGAAGGTGTTTATGCAGCTCATGCAAATTCTTTCTCCAAAGTCAGTTTTAACTGTGTTGACATCAAACTTACAACATAGAAATTCAAGAGTGCGTGAAGAAACTGTAAACGTTTTCATTGCTGCACTACTTACATTTCCTAGTTCAGACTTCAATCTTCCAGAACTGACCAATGCAATAGCTCCAGCATTAGTTGATAGCAAAAGAAGAGTGCGACAAGCAGCACTGGAGGCTTTTGCAGTTATAGCGCAAGCAATGGGACCTGGACGCATTCAACCTGTGGTGACAGCAGTTGATAACATTGAGCTTACAATGGGTGGTGATGGTGTAATGGCTGCTATCACTGCTAGGTTAGCTCGGAGGCAGCTTCCTCGCCTGAATAGGGATGGTTTGGTTGAGTATGCAGTTCCTATGCCATCATCAGGAACAATCAGAGGTCAGAGCAACACACCACGTGGGGCTGACATTGACTGGATCTTAGCGGGCACTGCTGGAACAGGTTCAGCCGATCCATCAGGCTCCAGTCGCTCCACACCAGGACCCACTGATTCATTTTCCATGTCTGGGCCAAGTCCTCGAAGATTCTTTAGTGCAGGAAAGAATCGGTTACCTTGGGAAGGTGACCAGGCCAAGGATGTTACCCAGGTGAAAGTTACTGATTTTGGTGTTTTTGTTTTTGTTTTCATCATGTTAATAACTTCTTCTGAGTTAGGACATTTGGGTTTTGTAACCTCACTTTTAGTCGCTGAGAAAGCTGCACTTAGTCATCAAAATGTTTTATGATAACGGGAATTGAATGCATTTAATTCCATTGCATGTGTGTGAAAAGAGGATTTTATCTATAGATACAGTATCATTGACAATGCTTTTTTATAGGTATGATTGGATACAAAATACTAGAGATAAAGGGATAGATAAACCATATTTATAAATGTCTGGAAATTTTTCAGTTTCAATCTGCAGCTTGGAATGTTCAAGGACAAAAAAGAATAATAGGATATCAGAGCTTGTTCTACAGTGTGCATATAGCTAAGGCCTCTCGCAAAGAGATGTAATATGATATGAGATAGCAGTATTGCTTTAGGTAACACAATTTTAACATTAATGTTTTTCTTGCAAAATTGAATTCATGTGCATCAAATTTGTTTAAAAGACAATCTCTCATCCTCTCCAGTTTTTTTAACGCACATACACATGCACCCTGTATACTGCACAGAAATGTATTTGAATAACAAAATAATTTGGATATATCAACAAAGTTGAAATGGTAAATTAGAGGAATTCCTCTATTCGCTCTGACGAAGGGCTAACGCTCGAAACGCCAGCTTTTGTAATCGTTACGGTGGCCAATTTACCATTTCAACGTTGTTGCTATCTCCAAATTATTTCATTA
Organism: Stylophora pistillata; assembly: GCF_964205215.1. NCBI lineage: Eukaryota > Metazoa > Cnidaria > Anthozoa > Scleractinia > Pocilloporidae > Stylophora > Stylophora pistillata. Next base: position 2,723,430 of record NC_142524.1, on the reverse strand, counting down.
CCCCCACCAACGCAGCCCCAAACAGTTTCTTTAGAAACTATCAGCCTTTATGTTTGGGTAACAGCTGTACAAATACAAGCCTTGAAAAAATGATGCTTGGCTCCAAGATAAAATCAATAATTTTGATCAGATTATTCCTGTTTCTTTGCCAGATGCACATTTTTAATTGTTGATTACAGTTTAAGTAGAATTTGATCTTTAAACCACTTGGATTTAATAGAGTTGAAAAAAAAAGTGTAATTTCCTGTCAGCTGATCACTGGAACTAGTCAGGGACAGTAGTTTAATGCTCAAATTATGCTCAGTTGTTGATTGATTTGTCACCTTTTTAATTATCATGCAAATAGTTATTGTTGAGAGTTCAAAAATTAAGTTTAATATTTCTCAAAGTGGAGATAGGTAATGTAGTTAGAATTTTAATTTGGCCAACAATGAATAAACTCATCACAGTAAATGTGGTATTTGAGTGAATAATTGATTTGTCTAAAACTCTTCCCAATTTTAGCTATCCCTGAATTAGACAATGTATAACAGGTCCAGACTCAACTGAGAACATACAAAAAGCCAAAGCTTAATTTTTGATTTTAAACTAAATTTCAAATAAATTTAAAAGCTCAAATATGATTTGTTTTTTTATCTCGACATGTTGTTTTTGTACCCCCAGCTAAGTTTTTCATGTGGCTTGTTATTAATTATTCAAATGTTTAACAGAATTTAACCACCCCTCCAAAGTTCAGCAAACGTACTAATAAAGCTACTTGGTTGTAATGATATACAAATTTTGTTGATCAAAAGTTAAAATGTTTGAATGAATTTTGTTTTGTGGATATCATGAGATGAAGTTATCCTATGTATAATCAGCTCAAATTAGAAAACTGCCCACTGGGAAGTTAGACACATTATTTGACAACACTCACTATCAATAGAAAGTTGTTATTGTCATTAGGTTGTGAATATTTAAACAGTTATGAAAATTGTATGTCGCTTTTAAGATTTTAGGGTATTCTGTGGAAAAGGAATCAAAGACATGTGTCATTGCTTCAGTTTATTTTTTTTCTCTAGATTGTTGTCGATAATGTTCTTTAGACGTTAAACTAACCACGGTTTGGTTGTTATTTCAATCATCATGGTTGCTTATTCTAAGTTTTCAAGCTTTACTGGTTTTCTCATGAATTTGGTGTTTTCCATTTTTTTCATTCATTTCTTTCAAGTCTAGACCACTTTCATAAATGGCAGCCAGATTAATATTCTTTTGTTTAAATTTAAATTAGCCCTTCTGGCCTCGCTTCAGTTAATGTATTCTTTTGAATTTTGTACTGGAGAACGAGGCCAGAAGGGCTAATTTAAATTTAAACAAAAGAATATTAATCCGGCAGCCATTTATGAAAGTGGTCTATTGTATTATTAAAGTTTTAACCAAAGTATGTTTTACTTTGTATTTTTACAGCCAGCAAATGCTGCTGAGAATGTTGAACCAATACGACCACCAATGAAGCTGAATTCATGGGCTCCCATGGAAATAGTCAATGACCGAGCAACAAAATCCACACCTCAGCCACGAACAACATCACTGACATCACCAAAGTCAAAACTCACGACATCATCCTATGCTGAGAAGTACCATGCCATGAGCATACAAAAGGCAAACCAACCTAGTGAACGTCATGTCCCTAGAGCTGCTGAAAACACATCAGGTAGCTCTTATGCTGAAATGCACCGAGCAAAGGCCAAGAAAGACAAATCTAAGATTGGTAATCCTGGTGTGAATCTCAATCAAACTGCTCCGGCTGGTACTGTGAATAGTTATGCTCTACTATACAAGCGCGGAACAATTTCCTCAAAAGTAAAGGCTGGTAATAGTGCAGAGCCAGCAGTTGGAGATCAGACACCCAAGGAAGTTCTTCCAAGGGGTGCACAGTCAGTCACACCCACTCCTCCATTTTCCCTTCAAAGTTCATTTTCACCTGGTGATGAAGAACCCTTTCTGCCATCACAGAGAAAACCTTTCGCGATGTCACTGTCCAGCTCATGGCCTGAATGGACTGAGCTTAAGAGTGAAATGAAACCATTTGGAAGACTGTCACCTGTGTCACATTGTAAGTGTTGTAGGATTAGTATGTACGATTGTATGTATAGGTCTGTACTTTAAATTTAAACTTGATGTCATCAAAGGGTCTTGTTTTCTGCATCACAATAGTGGTACAGTTGTTTAAATATTAATATTTGTGCAGCCAGACAACAATCAACAGCTGTTTATACATCACCTTCCAAAGTATGATGATTTGCTTGAATGACTGATTTCCTGTTATAAGAGCGTGAGAAAAGACAATTGCCTGTTTGCTCATGTGTTGAATGACTGATTACCTGTTATAAGAGCATGAGAAAAGACAATTGCCTGTTTGCTCATGCGTTGAATGACTGATTACCTGTTATAAGAGTGTGAGAAAAGACAATTTGCCTGTTTGCTCATGCGTTGCTTGTGAAATGTTTGTGATGGTGCTTACAAGTTTTCAACTATAAATATCAATTTCATGTACATAATAAAACTTAACTCATTAAACAATGAGTTTAATATTTACTAACTCTTTATGGATCTTTTCTAGCCATACCTATGGACATGGACTCATCTGGCGAGCAAGGAGAAGGTGATATGAAAAAGAATGGTATGTTTATACCTTTGCATTAAGTATCCATGCCTTCCCAGTTACTAAAGGCATTGTAAAACTAAACCATAGTCAGCTAGTAAGTTTTGTGGATTTGAGCTTTGTTCCTCTGACGTAGATACTATTTTGATGGGCTGGTACATGATGGACCTGTCACAATCGAATAAAAATTTTCTTGGTTTTCAGAGTTTCACAATACCAAGTGAGAGGTATACCTGCCAACAAAAATGTGTTCTTCACGAGAACAATTACAGAATAGTCAGTTATTACAAAATTAAAATGAATTTAGTAAAGGATATATTTCCTTTGATTTGCCGCAGAAGTGCCTCAGACACCCATTCACATGAAGCCCCAACTAGTACGATCAGCTTCGAAGACTCGAGGCTTAAGAGCTACTGAACTGGGAGAAACTAAAAAGACTGAAATCCAGTCAGGTGTGGTGGACTTCCTTGAGATGACACCTACACGTCCAACACAGCTTGCCCCTGTCAAGGTACACTTACTTTGTGATACTTCATTAGTGTTATTCTGTACTTTTTATCACTTGACACACATACATAAAGATTAAAGATTTATTGTCTTCTTTACTTTGACAGTGGCACTATTTAGAAGGACCTGCATTTCATCCCATATTTTATTCTTAAATTTTGTTGACCAGGCTGGCAATTTTCCTCCTCAAGATCCTCTCAGTCAAGTTCACAAACAAGCAGAGTTGAGGCGAGCACTGAAAATGTACTCTGTGACCAGTGATGGTGAGGATGGAAGAAGTCGCAGCCCTTCACCCTTAGAGAATAACAATGATCTTCCCAGCACTCCACTGTTTGAAAAAGGAAGGTAAATGTGTATTGTATATTTTTCAAATGCTAAGGCAGGAGTCTGTTGAAAATATACAAGGATGTGTTGAGTTTAATTTGGCTTGTTCCACATTCCTAACATGCTTTCCTTATAGATTGGATCGTGGAATTATTTAATCAGTAGGATTGTGGAAAGAAAAAGCAGTAACTTTTCCACAAATGTAGTTCTTTGCCATTTTTGCTATCTGTGCATAAGGAATGCCAATTTCAGCGAGAAAATTATAGCAACGAAGCATAAGACTTCTTATCTGCTTCATTTGTTCTATAGATTGTCAAAACTAGCCACCAAACCTGAATCTCCATTTGACAGTAAACCACGAATTGCAAGAACACCAATTCACTCCAGAAGACTCTCGGCAGAAACTCCTTTACAACTTCACAGTCCAACACCTTTACCCCATAAGTTCTCAGACCTAGAAGGTTCGGGTCTTGGTGTGACAGGCCACGGACTTTTGTCGACCACAGGAAGGACAACTGAATATTCACTACTAGAAAATGGTGTGCATAATGATGACGATAAATATAGGAGTTCTTCAGGAGTTAGTGGCAGCTTCAAAGGGAGAGACGATGTTTTAGGGATGGGGAAAGTGGAAGTCGTCGGTCAGGGGCTGTTAAGAATGGATAAAGATCTCAAGGCAGAGGATGAAACGAACCATTTACAGTATGAAACAGAAGAATCTGATGAAGGAGTAGAGGATGATGACGGTCGCGATGAGGATGAAGACGAGGAAGAGGAGGAAGACGAGGAAGACGAAGAAGAGGACAATGAGGAGGAGGAAGGCGAGGAAGGACAGATAGGAGATGAATACGAGGAAGCAGACACTGGATCCGACAGTGAAGAAGGGGAATACCCTACTCCATTAGAATTACAAGAGGCTGACACCTCAACAGGAACAACAACAACAACACTTACCGGCACCTCAACGCCAACAATCAAGAGTGAAGGGAGCTCCGATAGCCTGGGAGAGAGCGACGAGGACAGTGACTCGGGAATCAGAGAGAACATCAGAGATATGACTCCGAAAACCATGAGGAAAAGTCTTTCTAAATCAACCCGAGAGAGGATGCAAAGAAGAAGACAAGAGGAAGAAGAAAAACTTCAGAAGGAGCAGGAAAGGTTTGCAGAGCTGAAGAAGGAGCGTATGAAGCAGCTGCAGGTTCAGCGAGAGGAGGAGGAGAAATTACGACAGAAAATCTTGAAAGAGCAAGTAGAACTTGGAAAGATGCTTAATAGGAAGGAGAAGGAAAGGGAATTAGAACGGCAAAAGCAGCAGCAGCTGCAAGAGGAATTGCAGAGGCAGGAAAGGGCACTAAGAGATCGGCTGCTGAAACAGCAGGAAGAGCTGGAGGAAATTGAGCAGGAAAAGCAGCGTGAAAGGGAAAGAAGGCTTAAGGAAAGAATGCGACAAAAGCAAAAACAAAAAGAGGCACAGTTGCTCAAAGCTGAGAAAGAAAGAGAACAGGAAGAGGAACTAAAGAGACAGCTGGCAGAAAAGAAAGCTGAGCTAAAGAAGAAGCAGTTACAAAGAGCTAAAGAAACGAAAATTACTGCAGAACCAGAAAATACTAGTTAGTATATGTTTTTTCCGTCAGTGAATGTCTTAGACAAAAACATAATAATACTAAACAAATTATAACCATAACATGTCACTTTTTTCGCCAGATCTTTCAGTAACAGGGTCCAGTTCTCCGTTGAAGTCCAACAGAAAACCAGCTACAGGAGGAAATCCTAAAAAGAAAACACCTGTTTCATCGTACGTATACATAACCATTCTCGTCTATTCACTTCAGGTGCACCGTAATTTTGAAAACTTATTTTACTCTTCTTGGAGAGGAGTAAGGAGGTGATCCATTGAGTACCAAGGCTCATGGCACCGTGATAATTATTCACAACGTTTGTTGCACCTAATCAATGAGTGTTTATTTTTTTTTCCTTCACAGGACACAGTCTGAGCGAGATTCTAGTTATGCAGTCACAGATGATCCATCAGAGATCAGACGGCATTATGCAGCATCCGCAGGCAGTACTGCAGCACAGTGCTGGGAAGTCAGTTTGGACGATCTGCAGCCCTTCAGCAATCCAGACAATGCTCTGCGAGATGCATTAAAGTGTCTAGCAAACACAGAAGATTGGTGGGTATCCCAAGTGACAGATTGCTACCGTGTTGATGCTGCCTGACTTTTTTGATTAAATAGTTTAAGAATAACATTTGTTTCATTTTTGCTCACATCAGGGAGAAGAAGTGTGAAGGAATTCAAGGAATTCGTTGTCTTACAAAACATCATCCTGAAGTGCTGGTTTCACAGCTACACACAGTGACTCTGGCTATCATAGCAGAGGTAAGCGGTGACATTTACATGTATGCAGTGGGACTTTTCACACGTTGTTTATCTTTTTATTTGTGCTGTCTCGTTTCATGGACGCAATATGGTGAAATGTCATTATATTGTTGTGGCCCAACCAAGAGCAGTGGAATAAAAAGGCCTTTTTTTAAATTTGGTTTGAATTTTTAAAGGTTAAGAATCTTCGATCTCAAGTTTCTCGTTCGGGCATTTGCTGTCTTGGAGACATGTACGCCATTCTTGGAAAGAATATGGATAATGTGAGTAAACCTTTCTCTTTTTCCCTCTCTCTTTTTACCAACCAGGGTGGAATGTTTTACAATTGCGCTCATGCCTTGTTGTTACTATGTAGGAACTGGAAGTCACTGCTAAAATTTTACTGGCTAAAGCTAGCGAACCGAGTGGCTTTATTAGAGAAGACGTGGAAAAAGCCTTGACAGCCATGGTTTCTTGTCTTACCCCAACCCGTTTGATGGTCGCACTTATATCAGGAGGAGCCAGGTATTTATTTGGAAACGTTTCTGAACAGTTCTTGAGCGGTTTTTTATTTCACTTGATCTTTTCACTTGATGTCTTCACTTGATGTTGTGTTTTTTGAGAATACCTTTCTTACGTGTCCCTAAAGATGGATTTTGTCGATCGTAGTTAACAGTGTGAAGTATCGATAAGTGACGTTCTAACACTTTTTATTTAATTTTTTTCAGTCATCGCAATGTTACCGTACGTAAGACTACTGCCCAGTTCCTTAGCATGCTCGCAGACCGCATGGGACCAAGTCGATTGATGAGTGGAGCCAAAGATGTCACTGAGAAGATTCTTCCTACTACAGCTCAATTCCTGACAGATGGCGGGCAGGAAACCAGGTGTGTGTCATCAAAAATAAGCAAACAAGCAAGTTAGTAAAGCAAACGGTCGTCACGCCCAAAATGTTTTCGCTCGTGAACGTCAAGGATAGAGCTGCTGACATTTTTTCATTTGTGCTCTTCTTCCCGTAATAGATACTACGGACGCAAGATTCTTTACTCTATCTACGACCATCCCGAGTTTGACAAGCTTGTGTCTAAACACGTACCGTCCAATCTGCAGAAGAGCGTGCGTGATACGGTGGACAATCTCAGAACGAAGGTACGAGCTGTATAGCTCTGTATGCGTTGGAACATTAGCCTCTAGTGAAGCTTAAGTTTGGTTTTTTTCTTCTTCTGTAGGGGCTGGGTGAACCCCCATCGGACCTTTCCTCCTCCGCAAGGCAGCGGAAACCTGCATCTGGCGGCGGAGGCTCACGAAGCGGTGGAGTGCGAGGATCAGTGGCGGCGTCCCCCTCCTCAAATTCCAGGTACATTGAAGGCCGCTGTAACTTTGTTTTAATGTCGTTGATGTGTTTTATCGTTATGAACCTGTTGGCTGTTACTGTAAGTCACCCACGCTTGTGGATTAAGGAGATGTTTGGAAGTAGGGGGGCTTATTAGTTACTTGCAGTGGAGGAGAGGGGGGCTTATTAGTTACTAGCAGTGGAGGAGAGGGAGGCTTATTAGTTACTAGCAGTGGAGGAGAGGGGGGCTTATTAGTTACTAGCAGTGGAGAAGAGGGGGGCTTATTAGTTACTAGCAGTGGAGAAGAGGGGGGCTTATTGGTTACTAGCAGTGGAGGAGAGGGGGCTTATTGGTTACTAGCAGTGGAGGAGAGGGGGGCTTATTAGTTACTAGCCGTGGAGGAGAGGGGGGCTTATTAGTTACTAGCAGTGGAGGAGAGGGAGGCTTATTAGTTACTAGCAGTGGGAGAGAGGGGGGCTTATTAGTTACTAGCAGTGGAAGAGAGGGGGGCTTATTAGTTACTAGCAGTGGAGGAGAGGGGGGCTTATTAGTTACTAGCAGTGGAAGAGAGGGGGCTTATTAGTTACTAGCAGTGGAGGAGAGGGGGCTTATTGGTTACTAGCAGTGGAGGAGAGGGGGGCTTATTAGTTACTAGCAGTGGAGGAGAGGGGGCTTATTAGTTACTAGCAGTGGAGGAGAGGGGGGCTTATTAGTTACTAGCAGTGGAGGAGAGGGGGGCTTATTAGTTACTAGCAGTGGAAGAGAGGGGGCTTATTAGTTACTAGCAGTGGAGAAGAGGGGAGCTTTTAAAAGGAGTTCTGATAAAGTGGGAAGGAGATTGAGAGAGGAAAAGGGGAAACAAGTCAAAGCTTTTGCCGTTTGATAATGTAGCTTCAAGAATTTTTTGCACAAAAACCATCATTTCTGGAAGCCATTATGACGTGGGAGAGAGAAATTAAATTATGACTTTTTTTTTTAAGCTCGAGAGAACCTTCTAGGAGTGGCAAATCTGTGACACGTGAGGGATTGATTCAGGTGGGTTTCCTGTGCAGTTTTGAATTTATCTCCTCCCATTACTTTGTTATTTACAACAAACCCATACCAACAGTTTCTTTTGTGTTTGATTTGTGACAGGGCGAAGAGATGATCCCAAACTTAATCAGTTCCCTACAGGCCAGTGATTGGAAAGAACGACAACAGGCGGTCGATCAGTTTATTGATTTAGTTGAGTTAAACCCGGATGGCTCGGGACAGAAGTTTACCAAGGTAAAAGGGTCACATGATACTACAAGTGCTGAACACGCTTTTATTTACTTCATGTGAAGCGATTTTATTGTGGAAACTTTCGGAACAAACGAGCCTAACTTCAAAACGTATTTGTTTCAGGTTTTTGATGCGTTTATCCCTCGTCTCCAAGATTCGAACAGCAAAGTAAGTTGTAACATGTTTACAAGAATTTTGATTTTCTTTAGGTGGACTTAAGATTTTAAATTTCCTATTTGTTGTCTCTGATGTTTTTGTAGGTAAATCTCTATGCCCTTCAGTGCCTTCCCAAGATCCTTCCCTGTCTAGCCAACCAATCAAGTGCTCTGGTTCCTCCTATAGTGGCGGCCTTGACATCTAACTTTGCTTCCAAGAACACAAATATCTTCTCTACAGCAGAGGAAGCTCTTGATGAGTTTATTAAACACATAGGTAGATTTTATAAAAATCGGTTACGTTAACATAGTAACAATGGTTCTCGTTGCTGTTTTTGTTTGTATTTGTTGTTGTTATACATCAGTTTTGTTAGCTTGTTTTATGATTATCGAGAAACGGCATACCAATCATAACTCTCCGGGTAATACAAATGTTTGACATAGAGGAATCGTAGCATCATGTTATTTGTACAAATAACACTGAGTTTTAATAATATGGCAAACTAAATGACTTTCTTTGTTCGTTGTCAGACAAAACTCTGTTAGTTCAACCATTTTGTTCAACGGCTCAGTTTGGGAGTAGTCGCGTTAAACCAATAATGGTGGACAAGTTAGCAGGTCGGTGATCTTCATCTGTAGTTTGTTATGATGACGTGCTTGGAAACATTTATTCTTGTTAGATCACATTTTCTTTCTTTGTTTCTTCACCTTTCCTGACTGCTCCTGTGGTAGTTGAGTTTTGTATCCGTCCCACCCTTTGTTTCTTTGTCTCTTTACCTTTCCTGACTGCAGTTATGTAGTTGAGTTTTGTATCCGTCCCACCCTTTGTTTCTTTGTCTCTTTACCTTTCCTGACTGCAGTTATGTAGTTGAGTTTTGTATCCGTCTCACATTTTCTTTCTTTGACTCTTTACCTTCCCTGGCTGCTGTTGTAGTAGTAGTTGAGTTTTGTACCCGTCCCGCCCCTTGTTAGATCACATGTTCTATCTCTTTACCTTCCCTGGCTGCTGTTGTAGTAGTTGAGTTTTGTACCCGTCCCGCCCCTTGTTAGATCACATGCTCTATCTCTTTACCTTCCCTGAGTGCTGTTGTGGTATAACTGTAGTTGAGTTTTGTGCCCGTCCCACCCAGCCTTATTCCGCTTCCGTGTTTCTTTTCCCTACTCTATCGATGTATTTATCTCTTTTTCATGGCCCATAATTCTGCTAGTTTCTCTTAACTCCTTCCTTCGCAATATTACTTAGCTGTCCATGTTAAAATGAACAATTATTGATTGTGTCCGTTAGATATCGTACCGACAGTACACACACGAAAGCCACAAGTAGTTTCTCGTCATGTTCTTCCTCTGTTGTGGAATCTCTTGAACACGGCGAGTAACAGCAGTGCTGGTGCTGGTAACAGTGCTCTGAAGTCATCCACCTGTAGGCTAACGAATACGCTGTACTCCTGTATGGGTCGGACCTTGTCAGAGCAGGCATCCAATCAAGCTCCAAGAATACAAGAAAAGTTACACGAGATTATAGGTTCATGACACTCGAAAACGGAATGTCGGGAGCTCCAGATCATCGGCGGTTTCTTGTGAAAACTCATCAGGCCTTGTTCTTGACAGAGGTTTTCGACTGGTGTTTAGTTCCTCAGCATTTGCTAGAGTCTGATATTGATTTAGTTAGGCACTGTTGTTGGTAGTACAGTAAGTAGTGTTGTATCAATAGCAGAGATTTACTTTTTAATTTATTTCAATTCTTAAAATTCTCCAAAGACGGAGAGAGTAATAAAAAACTAACGTAAATTATTCTTGGTCCAAGTGCGAAACGATGAACCGAAGATATGTGAGTGTATGCTGTTAAGTAATCATCGAACAAACTGTCCTGAGTATGTTAGGCTTTATTGTTTGTATTTGTCACGACTTTACTGTTGACAAGCACCAAAGCAAATGTGTTTGAAGCTCACTTCATTGCTACTCTACGAGTATATCAGCGTTTCATCTGGTTTAGTAGCCAATCGGGAAGCAACGCAGTCGCCCTTACTTGTATTCCGCGGTTTGTCAAGGTCCAGGAGGACAATCAAGTTATTGTGCGAAGTGTGCAGTTTATAAATTATTATATTTGCATTTCCCTGCTTTTTCTCTAAAGGCTTCAAAAGTTATTTTTAATCCTGCTCTTTGGAGAGAACGGAAGAGGTTAAATCCTCCGCCACTCAGTGGAACAAAATGGAAACATTGAAATTAGCGAAGGAAAAACCGCCTTATTTTTGTATTGTTGCAGAGTTTTATTTGTACAATAATTGTAAGCGTGTAAATGACGTGCATGTAGTTAAAGGTATTTATTAGAACAAGTGAATAATTTTGTTCTCAGAGTCTTCGTTGTCTCTGTAGCAGGTGAACATTGTGCCAGATACTCACTGGTTCTGAAGACAAGGTTACTACCAAGCGGAAGTGTAGGACAGAATTATCACTTTAGAGAGCTGATGTTTTCTGTACTCAGTTTCAGCGGGACATTTTATTAATTGTCTTTCCCACCATTGGGTAGATAACAGTGTAAAGAATTTGATCGTCAAGAGTGGTAATAAATCTTGAAATTTATTGGATTTGATGTCGTTACCTCCTACTTTGCAGTAAGTGCCTTTTCGGTTATTGTCTAAGTCTCTTTATAGACCAATAAGTGGCATTACTCAACCCATAACCGAAGTGGATACCAAATATATTACAAGAAATGAAAATGAACGAAGCACGACCTTTAGCCTAGATATGCGGTAAAAGCCGCCCAGTTAGCCCAATGGATAGTGCGCTGGACTGTTGTGCGGGAGGTCGAGGGTTCGAGCCCTGGCCGGACCAACACTCAAGGTCTTAAAATAATTTAGAAGAATTTATTACCTTTCTATAACATCAAGAAGTGGTTAGATATTCTAGTCTTCTCGGATAGGGACGAATAAATGGAGGTCCCGTCTCCTGAAGGCTTGGGGTAGGAGACGTCAATTTCCCACACACGAATACGTATACGAAACAATTTCACTTAGCTTCGTTTTCAACTCGCAATTCCACGCTAAATACCTCGCTTCAATAACCAATCAGAATGCGAGATTTTATTCAATGATGCGATTCTAATGTAAAGTTAATTTTTAAACCGATGAAGAAATAGCAGTTGCTTTTTAAAGGAAAAATAATTTTTTTGTACTCCATCTCATTATCAAATGTAAACCAATGGCTTCCAAGCGTCCACGGGTCTTTTACTTTTTATAATACAGCTGATGATATTTTCAGTCACGTGGGGGGACGTTGTCACAGAATGTTCTTGGAATTTTATTTCCATAGAAATAGGTTAAATTCCCGTCAGGCACACTAAACTACGTTTTTTACAAGGTCTTTTTGTCGATAAGCTTCACTGATTACTCGTGCTTGGCCTCAGTCCTCTCAGTCACGCATAGTTGGTCACGTGCAGACAAAGAAAGGTGTAAATGAAAGGTGTAATTGAGATCTCGATCATTCCTTCTGCATTTGGGAATTGGTGAACATATCGGAGAATTCATTTGATTGAAATAGAAGTTTCTTGTCAGTGCGCTTCAAAGACCACTAAAGGTTTGTTACAATGTTCCTTTTAGTACGTCAACTCATGAATTTGTTACGAGTAGAGTTAGATGTATACAATGAATATATGAAGTTCATATATTTTGCATTGCGGTATTAAATACGTATGATGCGCGATCCTTCGCAGTAGATAGCGCTATCTACTGCGAAGGATCGTGCATCATACGTAGAGTTAGATGTGGCAACAATGTTTATAATGTTTTGATGTTTTCCCACATTGTTTACTGCGCACGATTTTGGTTTGTTGAAGGTTCAAAGTTATATTGCCAGTCTAGTCGCTGAAAAGCTCTGAAAACTGTAGAAGCATACTCTGATAAAGTTTATGACAGTTTGTCGAATGGACTTTTTTTTACTGAATTAGCTGTTGTACAACAAATAACAATTTCTCCTCAACTTTGTATAGTCTAGGACATAATTACGGGAAATCCATTGAGGTAGCAAGATCTTTGGAATAGATGAGAATCCTGACATTTAAATCAGAGAATACTGTGAAATTTCTGGGACAATGGACGGTTGATTCCCTCCTTGATCATAATTTCCATAGTTGTTCGAACATTTCTTTTAGTCAGTGATTTAACATGTGAACGTTCACTAATGGTATAGCATGGAACAAATATCTGAGACGGTGTTAAAGCCACAGATATTAAACTGTAGCATTTTTTTACTGAAACCTCACGATGTCAAGATATATCCACAAAAACATCGCAGTGAAAGACAAAGAGTAATTTCATGCAGAGCTGCACGAGTGCAGCCTGACCTCAAACATTCAATGATATTGTAACATTGTGCTATTTTTAGAAGTGTAGCGTGACTTAAAGCACGAACAAAAAGTTCATTCAATATTTGTCTGCGTAAACTAATTTGTATGCTATGGATTGCATACCGTCAAAACTTTTTTAACTGCAATCGAGGACCTGCAATAAGTGTAATGACGTTTGGGAAAGGGTTAAAAATGGACATACAAGAATTTGAAAGGAGTGAATAACTAAATCCTAAGTTGTAGTGCATAGTCACCATTTCTACTAAATTTATCGTAATTTCCTTGGTTGTTCGAACATTTCTTTTAGTCAGTGATTTAACATGTGAACGTTCACTATTGGTATAGCATGGAACAAATATCTGAGGCGGTGTTAAAGCCACAGATAGTAAACTGTAGCATTTTTTTACTGAAACCTCACGATGTCAAGATATATCCACAAAAACATCGCAGTGCAAGACAGAGAGTAATTTTGTGCAGAGCTGCACGAGTGCAGCCTGACCTCAACCATTCAATGATATTGTAAAATTGTGCTATTTTTAGAAGTGTAGCGTGGCTTAAAGCACGAACAAAAAGTTCATTCAATATTTGTCTGCGTAAACTAATTTGTATGCTATGGATTGCATACCGTCAAAACTTTTTTAACTGCAATCGAGGACCTGCAATAAGTGTAATGACGTTTGGGAAAGGGTTAAAAATGGACATACAAGAATTTAAAAGGAGTGAATAACTAAATCCTAAGTTGTGGTGCATAGTCACGATTTCTACTAAATTTATCGTAATTTCCTTAGTTGTTCGAACATTTCTTTTAGTCAGTGGTTTAACATGTGAATTTCACTAATGGTATAGCATGGAACAAATATCTGAGACGGTGTTAAAGCCACAGATATTAAACTGTAGCATTTTTTTAACTGAAACCTCACGATGTCAAGATATATCCACAAAAACATCGCAGGGCAAGACAGAGAGTAATTTCGTGCAGAGCTGCACGAGTGCAGCTTGACCTCAAACATTCAATGATATCGTAATATTGTGCTATTTTTAGAAGTGTAGCGTGACTTAAAGCACGAACAAAAAGTTCATTCAATATTTTTTTGCGTAAACTAATCTGTATGTTATGGATTGCATACCGTCAAAACTTTGTTAACTGCAATCCAGGACCTGTAATAAGTATAATAACGTTTGGGAAAGAGTTAAAAAGGGCCATACAAGAATTTGAAAGGAGTGAATAACTAAATCCTAAATTGTAGTACATAGTCACGATTTCTACTAAATTTATTTATATACCGTTAGGAGTTAATCGCTTCAACCGTGTTTTTTAAATTTCACAAACTAAAGTTAGTGAAGGTAGAAGACGCTCTCGACATAGAAAAAATTGTCACCACTCCGATTAATTTATTCAGCAATTTAGAGATGACTTTAAAGTGGATGACCGAACATTCCTATTCTAACCTCTGCTTTTCTCATTCCTCAAAAGACAATGAAAATCGTGGGGACTGAATTTACATGCGTTCTCCTGCGATGAAACATAATCTTAGAACTTTTATGCAGCAGATTGATGTTTGTAATGAATTTGTTTGTTTGTTTCATGTGTCGTTCATCTGTTACGCCAGTAATGTGTAGTTGTGTTCTTTGTATACAAATCAGCTTAAAGTTTTTTCAGTATTATTCTAGTTCTAATGTGGAACGTGGTGTACTAAGGGAACTTTCATTTTTGACAGAGATGGCAGAAACGCAATCAGGTGCTGAGGATATTGTTGTGATTCCCGACTCCGAGAGCATACCATTGACGAAGGCATCACCTCCCGGCACACCCAGTGGCTTGGTGGAAGGCCATTCGAAATTCTTTGATCAACGCGATAGGGCCATGCAAGCAACTGAGCAAAGCGGTGGTTCCACAACTAGCCGCTCTCAAAAATCTGCAGGAGTCGCATTTTCGGGGGGAGGCATTCGATCTGCTGCGTTTTGTTCTGGTGCATTGCGTAGGATGTTGTTAAAAAATGTTCTTCCGCACTACTTGAGCTGTGTTTCCGGGGGAGGCTACACAGGGGCAGCATTTGTCGAATGGAAAGAATGGAAAAGGCGTAACCGGGATAATGGTGATGATAGCAAATGGCAGGACGAATTCTTTGATACCATGCGACAAAACGCTGGCTACTTGTGCGACTGGCAATACCCCTTTGTAGGTCTCTGGCATTCAGTGGTTTTTGTAGTCCTCTTGGTCACTGTTGTGTTCATATTGCCATGTGTCCTATGGTTGCCCTATGCATTTCCAATTGCCGTGGCAGTAGACGTGCTCTTTGGTAAAATCTTACGTCAGAATGCCACATGTCCCCCATCTGCACATGCTCGCACAGATCCCAGGACCTCTCGGACTTCATCCCTAATGCTGATGCTCTATGAAAATTGCCACTCTCCCAGTAGACGCACGGCCCTTATTGTTACAACATTTATTTGTTCTCTCCTGTTCTACTTTCTTTCAAGGAAGAAACGTCTCCATAAATTTAAAGATATCTTGCGATTGTTCTCGATGATTAGTTTCATAGTATTTCTCTTTACTCTATTTCCATTGCTCATTCATGATTTGTGGCCATCAAATACATGGGTTCGAGCCTTCATAATTATAATCTGCATAGTGCTTCCATTCTTCCTCCCAGTGATTCGTAACTACGCGAGTGTATTTCTTGTGTTTTACTGGTACATTCACATTGTGAGTTGGCGAGTGTTTAAAACAGAGTTATTTGGAGCAGTCCCATATTCCGATCATGTCTTCTATCCAATCCTGATTGGTTGTACTATCGCTGTAATCTCATTCCCGCTCATCGGTCAACTTCACCAGGCTGCGTTCAACGTCTACTACAGGTTTGTATTTTAATTCCTTTTTTTTTTTATTTTTTTTTTTTTTATTTTTTTTTTTTTATTTTATTTTTTTTATTTTTTTTTATTTTTTTTTTCTACTACAGGTTTGTATTTAATTCCTTTTTTTGAAAAACATGTCCAGTCAGCTATTATACGAAGTAACTGCGGTCGGCGATCGCTTATTCGACCAGACAATGCAAGTCGGGGACTGGCAGTCAGTGTAAAGATTTGTATTCAATGTATCTTTATAGAGTGTTCTTGTACACGCATCCACAGTTAAACAAAATTCAGTCCACTGAATTCTTATTTACAATACTTCGCGCTTCTACCCTGCCCAGTGTGTGCACCAAAATTATGGAATGGCCTGCCTAGTCACGTCAGAAATGTCGGAACACTGCCTTTATTTAAAAAGAATCTGAAAACATATTTATTTTCTATATTTATCGACAGTTATTGTGTTCATTTTTAAATTAATTTTAATCAAGTTCTTATACTTATTGCAAAGCGTTATATACTTATTGTATACTTATTGTAAAGCGCCATGTGAGTTTTTTGTATATGCGCTGTATAAATACCGGTTATTATTATTGCTATTATCATCATCATTATTATTATTATTATTATTATTGCTTTCCTCTTCCAGGGAAAGATGGTAAGAAGAGAATGAGGTGCTGAATTAAATAATGTCAGCATTGCGGCGCTACTGAGATAAACTTCGTCTGCATGAGTGAGCATAAAACGAATTAGCACCTTATAAGTTTCGAGGAAGCAAAACGTTAGAATGAAGTACGAAAGTATCGTCCTATTGGCTGCTAAGACTCTAAAGCTGTTACACATTCAAGAAGAATTATGACTGTTTTGGTAGGTATGACAGCATTGCTTTATCTTTCTCTTCAGATTCAGGCTATCGAAGGCGTTTTTTTCGCCGGAAAGAAAAAGTGGAAAATGTCGATGGGAAGATGTCTTTCCCATGTGCGTAACACCAATACATGATATAAACTCTTTCTTCTGGCGTAAATACCATGATAATAACGAAAACGAGAACGATGAGACAGAGGTGTCACTTCAAACGCTCAACGGCATTTCACCCACATTCATAAGCAACATCACAGTCAACGACTGGCAGATGAACATTGATGAGGAGTCGAGTTACCAGTTGATTGCATTCTCATCGGAAGGAGTAGAACTCATTGGGAAAGATCAAAGAGAGAGACCAGCAAAATTTGATGGCTGCTTTAATCCAGAACACATGAGGTTATCCTCTGCAATGGCCATATCTGGAGCAGCTTTGAGTTTTGACATGGGAGAATACGAACGTGGTCTACTGGACCCATTGTTAGAACTGTTCAACTTGCTGGGACTTGGAATGGGAGATGAAATGATATGCAATCAGTGTCAAGTCACAAAACAGAAGGCCTCTAAGAGGGTTAGCGATAAGTAAAGTTATGATTTTATTTTTTGCCCCGCGTTAAGAATCATCTTGCAGTGCAATTTTCAACTTTGAATTTCACCTCTCTTTTGAATTAATCACAGTTTTGTTTTCTGTCGTTTTGTAGTTGACTCAATTTTAACCGAGAGTACTTCAACATAATAAAAGTGGATCAAAGAAGAATGTTTTGAACATCAACTATTAAAGTTTGATTTCCCGAGCCAATTAACACATACTTTGTAAATGGTAACAATATGGTGCACTCTTTTGCTATTATAGTATGGAATGCCATTCATTTTGGAGATCGTCCTTTTTCTCCCAATGATCGTGTTGCTATTTGTGTACTGGTTGGGACAGAGCATGACATGGGTGAATCACTTGATACTTGTCCACCTCGTAATTGTTGTGGCCTTATCTATGATTGCTGTTTCCAAGACTGGATCGGACTCACCTGGAAAATGGGAGAAGTTTATCAGGTACAACGTTTTCCTTCTCCACAGTGTCTAAAATGTCATTCAAGTAAACATTAATCTAAGATAACCACCATCACTACTGCCCTTGCCAACATCAGCACCTGTCTCGGTTATATCCGGCATAATGAGCTACGGGTGCTCCCTTCTAGCACCACACCAACTATTGAATCCAGTTCAGCGGCATTAAGTATTACCAATAGATCATAAGGAGAAGGGACATATGTTCTATTGAGAATACCTTCAGTACTACTCTCAGAAACAAAATAAACAGACACCCATGAGTACCCACCCATCTTTGCAGCATCGTCACCCGCAGTACCTTGCATCACTGATAACGTGTACTTTTGTCAAACTACTAAAAAACGCGATTTCCTTTGCAGATACTGCATCAGGAATATCTTCTTTGTTCGCTTCGTCCGTGGATACCTTAATGTTAGTAACGTTGGCGAAAGGCCACCAGAATACTTGCGACTCAGCGATGGGGGACACTTTGAGAATCTGGCTTTGCTTCCATTGCTTGAAAAGCGGCTGGAAAAAATTGCAATCTTCGATGGTTCGAGGAACCCTGGTGGAGATAAGTACGCAGAGTCTCTTCTGAAAGCTTTAAAGTTGGCGAGAGAAAAACTACGCTGTTCCTTTGTGGGAGAAGATGGCCGAGATATCAACGAGGATATCAAAGACAAATTTTTGAAAGTAAAGTCAAAAAAGAGACCACGTAGCTACAGGTTTCAAGTCCATTACTACGACGAGGAAGGCAACAACGCAAGTAAAGGAGAAATACTGTTCATTGCACCCAGACACCCATCTGAGAGCATACCATTGAAAACAATCGACGAACAACCAAAAGCTATGAACTGCGATGATCTATCGGAGAGAGTGTCTCTGACCGATAACGTCAGCAAACGAATACCCTGGGATATCGAACTCGACCATAAGGATTGGGGGCTCAGTCCCGAACTGACAGAACGTGAAGCAGACAGATTGACATGCTGCTGTTGCGTTTGTTGTCACTATTATGGCAGCTCTCACTGTGTCTCTGATGCTTTGCTGGGAAGATTTCCTCATCACAAAACTGCCAACCAGTTCTTTACTCCTGACATGTTCAGTGCGTATCATCGGGAAGGTTATGCAGCTTGTATTGAAGCTAAAATAGAGAGCTTCTTCAAGGACGAAACTACACAAGATGCGTAACTAATTGAACAAAATATTCGTCATGAAACCATTGGAACGTTATCTTAATGATGCATGAGTAAGCCTTTAAATTCCTTTGAGCAATGAGAAACTTCATATAAACGCTTTGAAAATCATAGGCGTGTAAGAGTATTAAGCTTATAACCAAGAGCATTGTGTGATTTTATACTGCGCAAGAATGTTTTTATCAAACTAGCGTTAGCCAAGTTGAGCTGCAATATTCTTATTAAAGATTTCTATTAACAAAGAAATGTCTGTCCTCGGGTGATCTTTCACCGAGGCAAGTTTGCAGAAGAAGAAGAATAACAATAACCTTACGGTTAATAACTTGTGTATCGACTTTAGCGAAAACTTTGAAATACATGTTTTTTTTATTGTAAACCTCTGAAATAACTTTAATTCACTGCAATTGTTTGATCCTGTCAACTTTTCGGAAGCTTTCCCGGGTATTTTGGAGTATTATGATTATTTCTGAGTATCATTATTGATCGCGGGGGATACTTTTTTCGTTTTCACCGGAAATACCCAACAATCGGCCATCACGAGCCACAGGTAAACGGAAGTTCAGATATTCGAAAAGGCTTGTTGCTATGGAGTGACGTCATAAACCGGCTAAGTTTCCATCATCGCCTTGACAGCCTTTTTCGATAATTGCTCACAGTAATCTGCGTAATTGCTCGAATTTGTACAATCCAAGTGACATTCAACAACGCAATGCAAAATGAGTTCTAAACAATTATGAACTATTCGTATCAGCGCCAAGAAATAGACTTGCGATGTCGCATGCTCCATTTTGATCATGAATAAATCAGGTATTAAATGTTATTTCACCCGCCTTTATTTAAGGCCTCTTGAGTTCAGATACATATATCTTTCATAGTAGACGGGTCTTTTGAACTTGCGATTGCGTGACACAGCATGTTGCCAAAAACGAGGTCAAGTGATCGATCGTTTTCCTCTAAGAAAAGGCTATCATTTGCATCGGAGCTTTTTTAATACAAAATGAAGTAGTCGGCTCTACACAGGGAAATGTCGATAGGAAGCGTTTACAAGGGATCATAATTCACCAGAAATGCCACGTAGGTGATGCTTTCAGTGTTATCATACAATTTGTCGTTTGTCTAAGGGCTGGTTTCAAAGGGCATCTTTCACAATTCATCGATGAGGAATTCTTCATTCGCAATCAACGATGCGAGTGTCTGTTTTTTTAGTTTCTCGTAAGGTGAAAGTTGAAACTCTATTGTGGGGAAGTCTCTGAGCACGTGTCACCCTGTATTCAAATTTCTGACTCGTTATTCGCATTTCATTAGTTTCGCTGATTATTATTCAGTCTCTGCGCCTGGGGAAGTGTTCTATCTTGAATACGAAGCAAAATGATTGTTCACTATTTTAGATTAGAAAATAGCAGTATCCCGCTTACGCTGTGAAGGTAAGTAGATATTTTGTTCAGCCAGAATGGTAAATTTTACGGCTTTCATGATCACGTAACGACAAAACGTGCAAGAGAAAGATTGTGATGTTTGACTATTTGTGGACAGAGTCTAATTCAAATGTATAAAAATTCATCGTTAGAAAAGACCTTCCGTCGCTCGAAATTATTTATTTTCATCTAAATTAAGCTTTATAATTTTCGTGAGCTTCTACTCATGGGAAGAAAATATTACAGTATTGTATTGCGAAGCAACAAAAGCGCAATTGTGTTTTATCTTGATTTGCGATAAGACTAGTTTGTGCGCGTGAAAAGTAAGCGATTCTGTTTCGAACATTCTAAGATCCACGAATAGTAGCGAATTTATGAAAGCAGCCCAGAATGAAGAGAGATTGTTAAATGAACCTGAAGTGAGTGTCATAGTATTCTTTAAAACTTGACCTTTTTTCTTCAGGTTTTCACTCAAAGTACTAGACCTTTATCATCAAGAGGAAACATTGTACCCTATAGCTTATTATTATTATTATTAGTATTATTGTTATTATTATTATTATTATTATTGTTACTATTACTATTATTTCAGTCTGTGTTTTTTTTTCAGACTTAAGGAGATCGTAACACTGAAAGGGTCAAGTAAATGGCCGAGATTTGTCAGGTAGGGTGGGTGTATTGGGCTCGGGTGGGATATGTGTAATGTTATGCCTCCCACCGTGGTTCTTTGTTTGTCACGCAACAGAAGCAAAACAGTTTTGCGCGAAAAACCCACGCTTACGCCAACTGATAGCAACTCTTCTCTGGGGTGTACTTTTATAGTGAAAAAATAAAATAGAATAAAAAAATAACAGAAATGAAAAATTAAAAAAAAAAAGAAAACGCTTGCTCGTGTCTGCCGCTGCGTTATTAAACCCAAATTTGTTTTCTCCCATTTTGAGGAAATCTAGTCCCTATCGGGACAAAACCCTCCGTTGGGGTGAGCTTTGCGTGACATCACAGATCGGCTGCGAGAAAGATAAGATTAGACTTAGACTTAGTTGAGATGTCCTTTTATTATAACTTTCAGAAGCTGCACTAGGTTGGGATAGTTTGGGTCATTGTTGGTTTCATGGTAACGTCAAATGATGAGAAAACCTTAAAATAATAGTTTCCTTTAAAAGACAAACACTAACGATGTAAGAAGAAACCGAGGAGGAATCAGATTAGTAAAGGTTGACGAAAAGTGACTGGGACCAAAATCGGAAAATAGCGAAAAAGCGTGACGCAGTTCTCGTAAACATTCTTTGCAGATAAACGATACTGCTCCGCCAGAGACTTCCTCAAGAACAGCTGGAGAAATAATTCTTCCACTCGGCGAAGTTCCGCCGGTGAGGGTGCACTGCCCAAATACTCCTCGTGATATTCACCCTAAAATATTTCATCAAGGCAGAGATCTAAATACAGCACCGATCCACAAATGTGGACCTGCCACTGAATCAGTGAAGAGAAGCAACGGGGTCGCGTTTTCAGGGGGAGGTATCCGCTCGGCTGCCTTTTGTTCCGGTGCTTTGCGCAAATTGTTGCAAGATGACGTCCCGTTTGAATATCTGAGCTGTGTTTCTGGGGGAGGCTACACTGGTGCTGCTTTTATAGATTGGAAATTTCGCCAAGGCTCCAAAACCAATACCAGGGAGTGGCATAAGGAGTTCTTTGAACACATGCGAGCGAATTCTGGGTACTTATGCAACTGGCAAAATCCCATTATGGGAATTTTGCAATCACTACTGCTTATACAAGTCGTGCTGCTTGTGACGTGCATTTTGCCATGCATGATGTGGCTTCCTTATGCACTTCCTGTTGCGGTAGCTGTGGATTGTTTCTTTGGTGAAGTTTTACGGGAGAATTGTACTTCCTCGCACTTCCTCCAACATCCGGATGCTTGGTCTTCAATGCTGATACTGGAGCTCTTCGATGGATGTCATCCACCTGTCAGACGGGTGGTTCTCTTTACAACAACAGCAATAGTTTCGTTTGTGTGTTATGTCCTGTCGAAAAGGGAAGGCTTGGCTCTGTATAAAGGACTTCTTAGACTTATCTCAACACTCAGCGGATTGATTTTCGCCTTTACTGCTTTTCCTTGGGCTGTACATGACTTTTTGTGGCCCTCACAAATGTGGATGAAATTTGTCATTTTTTCTCTTTGCGTCGCGCTTCCTTTATTCATTCCTGTTCTCCGTAATAGCGCTGGTTTTTGCTTGCGTTCTTACATGTACACTTATATCTTGAGCTGGAAGGTGTTCAAGATAAAGTTGATGGGTAGTATACCATATTCTGTTGACGTGTTTTACCCAGCCTTGATGATGTGTGCCTTGGCCTTCATATTTTTTCCATACATTAGATCTCTACAGCAGTCTCTGTTCCACGTATACTACAGGTTAGTGATACATGAATAACCGTGAACTCCGCCCGGTTATATTAGGTTCCTTTGGTGGTTAACCAAAAGAGAACTGGCAAGACAAAATTAAATATCGTCAAGGAAACGAAATAATACATTCAATTTTACAATTCCCCAAACCTGGTTGAAGTAATTAGAATTTTGTCTCATTTTCTCAGTAGTAAGCAGTTGTAAGGGATTGGGACTACTTTCTCCTTCTTTTATTTCTTGATAGAAGATCGGTCAGATAACCTAATGTGGGTATCTTCCGTTTTTAGGTATTGTTTATCCAACGCCTTCTTTAGATACGGGGCAAAACTTCGGCATGGAGATGTCCTTCCCCGGTGTGTGGAGCCAATCAAAAGCATCCTAAAGTACACCAAAAGGAATGAGTTCCGGAGGGTTTGTCCTTGTGAGATGGAAGAGGAGCTATCGCTTCAGGATCTGGAGGGTCTTTCACCCACTTTCATCAGCAACATCACGGTGAACGGTTGGCAGATTGGTAGCGGTGCTGGCTCACGTCACCAATTGATGTCGTTCTCAACAGATGGAGCGAAACTTATCGGCAACGATGCGGAAAATACACGGATTGATGCTCATACGTTCGCTGCTTGTCCTCATTCTCGCCTAATGAAGTTATCTGTTGCAATGACCTTATCTGGGGCTGCTGTCAGCTTTGATATGGGAGACGATTTTCAGGATGGCCTTGATATGGTCTCTGATTTGTTCACTTTGGTAGGAATAAGTTTAGGAGATGAGCTGACGTGCGGCGAACATTCAGAAGAGGAATTAAGCTGCAGTGAAAAGGTGTGCGCAAAGCTTCAAGGGAATTGTGTTGTAATATATCAGACCGAAAGGAAGGAGCTATCTTAGCTAGATTCTTTGTTTAGTGCAATTACAAACTGTACATGACTTTAAAGGAAGATAGGGAAGGGCTATACTTCAGCGTTTGAACCTCAGTTGCTCGCTCTGCTGATATTTAGCTCTTTACAGGAAATATTCGGGACTTTATTATGTCTGACATACCGCTATCTATGGTGGTTACTACAGCATACATTTAACACTTCAGTTATGCAATATGAGCTAAAACTCTATCATACCAAAAATGTTTTGTTCTCCGCAGTACGTGACACCAATCTTGGTTGAAATTTTATGCTTTTTTCCACTGATGGCCTTACCTTTTGTTTATTGGCTTGGAAACAGCAAAGACTGTGTGGTATTCTTAGTGCTCCTACACATTGCCGTAGTTGTGGTGCTTGCAAGTTTAGCGGCGCTCAATACTGGGTCGACTCAACCGGGAAAAATGCAGCGCTTAGTGAGGTACATTTCTGAAACTATGTTACTATCACCTAGAGCACCGTCTACTATCACTTCACCACCAGTGCCATGATCACCACCTCCCGGTTAGCTCAGTGGATAGAGCGCTGGACTGTTGTGCGGGAGGTCGAGGGTTCGAGCCCCGGCCAGACCAACACTCAAGGTCTTAAAATAATTGAGAAGAATATGCTGCCTTTCTATAATATCAAGTAACGGTTAGATATTCTAGTCTTCTCGGATAGGGACGAATCAATGGAGGTCCCGTTAGGGGTAGGAGACGTTAATTTCCCACGCACGAGATTACTGTGTGATGGATGTCCCCCCCTGGGGTGGTTGGGTGGGTTACTGGGCCCGTAGTAATTGGCAGCAAAGCTGTTGCGGTGTCCCTGCCTATCGGCAAATCTTGTAAATCATCATCATGTCGACTAACCCGGACGGTTATCAAGATCACTATTTAAAAAAACAAAAAAAGGAAGTCTTTTTATAGGATTACACAATTACTGGTGAAACAGTAGTTTCCATTGTGGTCCTTGCAAACAAATGAAACAAATGGTCTAAATTGAACATAACATCATCAAGAACATCATTAAGAACCCCAACCGGCCGGAGGCAAACCAGTTGGCTATTTACAAGGGTGGCCAAGGATCTGAACTCGGGGCTACCATGAAACAAATCCAGTGGTCAGGGTGGGACTCGAACCCGGGAGCGGCGGATTACGAGTCCGACACTCTAACTACTCGTCCACACTGCCTCACTCACTTATTAATGTGACAGTGCTGCCACGAATAACTCCATCATATATTTATTGAGCCATTAAATATATAGAATGAGCATGTATCGAACACACCTGTACCAAACAGATCACAAAATCTGTGCCCTCTACGTAGTGCTAGGCGCCGTTGCCTCTTTGGTTTTGTGTGCCAGAAATGAGGCAGTGTCATCTTTGATGCTTTCTTATGTTATGGAATCAGCGCCCCATTCTATTTCCTCTCATTGTTTTATTACGGTTCCAAATGACCCTGATTTATCATATTTCCTCCTTTAGGTGGTGTGTTACTCATATTTTCTATGTTCGCTTCTTTCGTGGATTTCTGAACATAAATAACGCTGGTCTTAATCCTCCGCCAGTACTGCGACTCAGCGATGGAGGACACTTTGAAAACTTGGCATTACTTCCACTACTTGACAGAAAACTAGAGAAAATTGTCATACTTGA
This sequence comes from Stylophora pistillata, assembly GCF_964205215.1. Taxonomy (NCBI): domain Eukaryota; kingdom Metazoa; phylum Cnidaria; class Anthozoa; order Scleractinia; family Pocilloporidae; genus Stylophora; species Stylophora pistillata. The sequence continues at coordinate 2,698,183 of NC_142524.1, read as the reverse complement.
TGGCTCCTGCAGCCCTGGTGGTCATAAGTACGCAGATTCTCTCCATACTGCTCCAAGAATGGCGAGGCAGAAATTACACTGCTCATTTACAGGAATGAATGGCAGGGATATCGAAGAAGATATTAGAGTGAACTTTTTGAAAATCAAGTCACAACAAAGGCCACGGAGCTACCAATTCCGAGTCCAGTATTATGATGAGGATGATAACAAAACAGGAGAGGGAGAAATACTCTTTATTGCTCCCAGACACCCATCTGAGAGCATACCACTGGCGAGAATTGTCACTCAGCAACCAAAATCGTGGGAAAATTCTGATGTCGAGCTGAGAGATCCAGACCAAGGGAAGTGGGGAAGAGGTCCTGAGATTACTGAAAACGAAGCCGACAGACTGACAGGTTGCTGCTGTTTGTGTTGTCATGGAAACAGCTGCCAGTACGTGTTTAACAAGGGTCTTTTCCTCATCATATTACCGCCAATCAGTTCTTTACACCCGATATGTTTAGCGTGTATCATCGTGAAGGCTATGCGGCTTCTGTTGAGGCTGATGTTTCAGGTTTCTTAAAGACAAATTAGAGGAAGACTAGCGAAAATATGTACATGATCAGCTGTTGACCAAAGTAACCGTGTTTACAGGGACAGCAATTTTGCGTAGACGAAGATAAATGCAGCATAAGAATGAAAACAATGTCTTTGTAGGAATATCAGGATTTCTCATCCGTTTACGGAGAGGTGATGATTTCTTCAAAGTAAAACGAGTAAAATAACGACGATCTTCTTTTAATCCTCTCAACAGTCCTGAATACAAGCATAAACTAAGCAAACTTTTCACAAATTACTGATTCCTGTTGCTGTGTAACCTGGCTTGTTTGTCCTGAAGGAATCGTACAGTTCGTTTAGACTTTTTATCTACAACTTCTTCCCACTGCCTTAGATTGTTTGTTCCTGAAAAGATGAAAAATGATCGATTTTTGCTTTTGGATTGTTTTTGAGCAACATTTGAACGACCACCGAGTATGATTCATGGTCGCGTTGCATCACTGCTTCTCAGGGCGAACTTATTCAGAGTTTTCTCTCCTACAATAAGCTGTCCGTAGGATTTTATCTTATTTCTAAAAATTTTTTTCTATACAAAGAACGCTAATTAGTGATAGGTAAAGATTATCTCGAATTAAACTATTAATGACATTATATAGATATACCTGTCACAATGATAACAATAATAATAATAATAATAATTTGAACTTATGTTTTATGAATATAATTATAATTTTAAAATATTTACGAATTATCAATATATTTCTCAAATTAAGGAAAGCAAAGTTATGTAAAAACGCACGGCGAAATGGTGGTCGCTTACAATTTGACGATCGACTTGGTTTATTTCGTGTTCTGCAAGAAGCGCTGGCCGACTCAAACTCTAACACCAGATTGTGTTGCCTCGAATTCTTGTGTGAAATAATTCCTGAGTTTGGAGAGGATTTGGATAGCTGCATGACACTTGTTCTTCCTCTGCTCGTGTCAAACATCGGAGACAACCAGGTGTCGGTGAAAAAATCCGCTATTCAGACCCTACATGTGTACCTGAAACATTCTTCGCAAGTCAGTGCTGTTCTTAATGCTATCAACGATCATGGCCTTGAAAGTGATGACCGAAGGACAAGAACAGAAAGTTTAGTTGCTTTACCAATTCTCATAATGCCGAACCTGGCCCACGAAGATCTGTTTACGTTGACAAAAGCGCGTGTTGGTAAGTTAGAAACTTCGTCGAGACCCGAGACTTCACCTGCTGTCATCTCTCTCGAAAGGATGCGAAATGTTGTTGGGTCCACAATTTTCGAAAGCTACCTTCATCGCCTATCGCCTGATCAACAAAATTTATGTATATCGGCGCTACAAAATCGAAGCGCCGATCCCGTTAAAGAATTGGAGCTGCTTGGAGGTCGCAAGGCCAAGAGTGCCGGTCACTTGAATACGAACGGAATCATTGCAGACGTTGAACTAGATAGAGGGACCGTGCTCGATAGAGGGCATACGATAGCCATAACTAGTACAGATAATCACCCTGATACGAACTATGGACTGCTCGAGTTTGGTTTTGTCCCTGTTCCTGTGATGTTCAAACTTAGAGATCAAAGTAATTGGAGGATTCGAGCTCAGGGAATTGAAGAACTGAAAACTCTTATGGGACAGCTGACCGATACAGAACCAATTCAACCCAATTTGGGACCACTCTTTGCATTACTGCTTAGCTTCCTGGACGATGTGAACTTTAAAATTGGTGTCACTAGTCTTCAGATTATTGGATTACTGGTTGCTAAATTGGGGGTTGGCGTACATCCTGTTCTTAAACCTTTGCTGTTAGCACTATCAAACAAATTAGGTGACAATAAGATTGTAATTAGACAGGAAAATATGAAGGTGTTTATGCAGCTCATGCAAATTCTTTCTCCAAAGTCAGTTTTAACTGTGTTGACATCAAACTTATAACATAGAAATTCAAGAGTGCGTGAAGAAACCGTAAACGTTTTCATTGCTGCACTACTTACATTTCCTAGTTCAGACTTCATTCTTCCAGAACTGACCAATGCAATAGCTCCAGCATTAGTTGATAGCAAAAGAAGAGTGCGACAAGCAGCACTGGAGGCTTTTGCAGTTATAGCGCAAGCAATGGGACCTGGACGCATTCAACCTGTGGTGACAGCAGTTGATAACATTGAGCTTACAATGGGTGGTGATGGTGTAATGGCTGCTATCACTGCTAGGTTAGCTAGGAGGCAGCTTCCTCGCCTGAATAGGGATGGTTTGGTTGAGTATGTAGTTCCTATGCCATCATCAGGAACAATCAGAGGTCAGAGCAACACACCACGTGGGGCTGACATTGACTGGATCTTAGCGGGTACTGCTGGAACAGGTTCAGCCGATCCATCAGGTTCCAGTCGCTCCACACCAGGACCCACTGATTCATTTTCCATGTCTGGGCCAAGTCCTCGAAGATTCTTTAGTGCAGGAAAGAATCGGTTACGTTGGGAAGGTGACCAGGCCAAGGATGTTACCCAGGTGAAAGTTACTGATTTTGGTGTTTTTGTTTTTGTTTTCATCATTTTAATAACTTCTTCTGAGTTAGGATATATAGGTTTTGTAACCTCACTTTTAGTCGCTGAGAAAGCTGCACTTAGTCATCAAAATGTTTTATGATAACGGGAATTGAACGCATTTAATTACATTGCATGTGTGTGAAAAGAGGATTTTATCTATAGATACAGTATCATTGACAACATTTTTTTATAGGTATGATTGGATACAAAAGACTAGAGATAAAGGGATAGATAAACCATATTTATAAATGTCTGGAAATTTTTCAGTTTCAATCTGCAGCTTGGAATGTTCAAGGACACAAAAGAATAATAGGATATCAGAGCTTGTTCTACAGTGTACATATAGCTAAGGCCTCTTGCAAAGAGATGTAATATGATATGAGATAGCAGTATTGCTTTAGGTAACACAATTTTAACATTAATGTTTTTCTTGCAAAATTGAATTCATGTGCATCAAATTTGTTTAAAAGACAATCTCTCATCCTCTCCAGATTTTTTAACGCACATACACATGCACCCTGTATACTGCATAGAAATGTATTTGAATAACAAAATAATTTGGATATATCAACAAAGTTGAAATGGTAAATTAGAGGAATTCCTCTATTCGCTCTGACGAAGGGCTAACGCTCGAAACGTCAGCTTTTGTAATCGTTACGGTGGCGAATTTACCATTTCAACTTTGTTGCTATCTCCAAATTATTTCATTACCCCCACCAACGCAGCCCCAAACAGTTTCTTTAGAAACTATCAGCCTTTATGTTTGGGTAACAGCTGTACAAATACAAGCCTTGAAAAAATGAGGCTTGGCTCCAAGATAAAATCAATAGTTTTGATCAGATTATTCCTGTTTCTTTGCCAGATGCACATTTTTAATTGTTGATTACAGTTTAAGTAGAATTTGATCTTTAAACCACTTGGATTTAATAGAGTTGAAAAAAAAAATGTAATTTCCTGTCAGCTGATCACTGGAACTAGTCAGGGACAGTAGTTTAATGCTCAAATTATGCTCAGTTGTTGATTGATTTGTCACCTTTTTAATTATCATGCAAATAGTTATTGTTGAGAGTTCAAAAATTAAGTTTAATATTTCTCAAAGTGGAGATAGGTAATGTAGTTAGAATTTTAATTTGGCCAACAATGAATAAACTCATCACAGTAAATGTGGTATTTGAGTGAATAATTGATTTGTCTAAAACTCTTCCCAATTTTAGCCATCCCTGAATTAGACAATGTATAACAGGTCCAGACTCAACTGAGAACATATAAAAAGCCCAAGCTTAATTTTTAATTTTAAACTAAATTTCAAATAAACTTAAAAGCTCAAATATGATTTGTTTTTTTATCTCGACATGTTGTTTTTGTACCCCCAGCTAAGTTTTTCATGTGGCTTGTTATTAATTATTCAAATGTTTAACAGAATTTAACCACCCGTCCAAAGTTCAGCAAACATACTAATAAAGCTACTTGGTTGTAATGATATACAAATTTTGTTGATCAAAAGTTAAAATGTTTGAATGAATTTTGTTTTGTGGATATCATGAGATGAAGTTATCCTATGTATAATCAGCTCAAATTAGAAAACTGCCCACTGGGAAGTTAGACACATTATTTGACAACACTCACTATCAATAGAAAGTTGTTATTGTCATTAGGTTGTGAATAGTTAAACAGTTATGAAAATTGTATGTCGCTTTTAAGATTTTAGGGTATTCTGTGGAAAAGGAATCAAAGACATGTGTCATTCCTTCACTTTATTTTTTTCTCTAGATTGTTGTCGATAATGTTCTTTAGACGTTAAACTAACCACGGTTTGGTTGTCATTTCAATCATCATGGTTGCTTATTCTAAGTTTTCAAGCTTTACCGGCTTTCTCATTAATTTGATGTTTTTCATTTTTTCATTCATTTCTTTCAAGTATAGACCACTTTCATAAATGGCTGCCAGATTAATATTCTTTTGTTTAAATTTAAATTAGCCCTTCTGGCCTCGCTTGAGTTAATGTATTCTTTTGAATTTTGTACTGGAGAACGAGGCCAGAAGGGCTAATTTAAATTAAAACAAAAGAATATTAATCCGGCAGCCATTAATGAAAGTGGTCGATTGTGTTATTAAAGTTTTAACCAAAGTATGTTTTACTTTGTATTTTTACAGCCAGCAAATGCTGCTGAGAATATTGAACCAATACGACAACCAATGAAGCTGAATTCATGGGCTCCCATGGAAATAGTCAATGACCGAGCAACAAAATCCACACCTCAGCCACGAACATCATTGACATCACCAAAGTCAAAACTCACCACATCATCCTATGCTGAGAAGTACCATGCCATGAGCATACAAAAGGCAAACCAACCTAGTGAACGTCATGTCCCTAGAGCTGCTGAAAACACATCAGGTAGCTCTTATGCTGAAATGCACCGAGCAAAGGCGAAGAAAGACAAATCGAAGATTGGTAATCCTGGTGTGAATCTCAATCAAACTACTCCGGCTGGTACTGTGAATAGTTATGCTCTACTATACAAGCGCACAACAATTTCCTCAAAAGTAAAGGCTGGTAATAGTGCAGAGCCAGCAGTTAGAGATCAGACACCCAAGGAAGTTCTTCCAAGGGGTGCACAGTCAGTCACACCCACTCCTCCATTTTCCCTTCAAAGTTCATTTTCACCTGGTGATGAAGAACCCTTTCTGCCATCACAGAGAAAACCTTTCTCGATGTCACTGTCCAGCTCATGGCCTGAATGGACTGAGCTTAAGAGTGAAATGAAACCATTTGGAAGACTGTTACCTGTGTCACATTGTAAGTGTTGTAGGATAAGTATGTACGATTGTATGTATAGGTCTGTACTTTAAATTTAAACTTGATGTCATCAAAGGGTCTTGTTTTCTGCATCACAATAGTGGTACAGTTGTTTAAATATTAATATTTGTGCAGCCAGACAACAATCAACAGCTGTTTATACATCACCTTCCAAAGTATGATGATTTGCTTGAATGACTGATTTCCTGTTATAAGAGCATGAGAAAAGACAATTGCCTGTTTGCTCATGCGTTGAATGACTGATTACCTGTCATAAGAGCGTGAGAAAAGACAATTGCCTGTTTGCTCATGCGTTAAATGACTGATTACCTGTTATAAGAGTGTGAGAAAAGACAATTGCCTGTTTGCTCAGGCGTTGAATGACTGATTACCTGTTATAAGAGTGTGAGAAAAGACAATTGCCTGTTTGCTCATGAGTTGAATGACTGATTACCTGTTATGAGAGTGTGAGAAAAGACAATTGCCTGTTTGCTCATGCGTTGCTTGTGAAATGTTTGTGATGGTGCTTACAAGTTTTCAACTATAAATATCAATTTCATGTACATAATAAAACTTAACTCATTAAACAGTGAGTTTAATATTTACTAACTCTTTATGGATTTTTTCTAGCCATACCTATGGACATGGACTCATCTGGCGAGCAAGGAGAAGGTGATATGAAAAAGAATGGTATGTTTATACCTTTGCATTAAGTATCCATGCCTTCCCAGTTACTAAAGGCATTGTAAAACTAAACCATAGTCAGCTAGTAAGTTTTGTGGATTTGAGCTTTGTTCCTCTGACGTAGATACTATTTTGATGGGTTGGTACATGATGGACTTGTCACAATCGAATAAAAATTTTCTTGGCTTTCAGAGTTTCACAATACCAAGTGAGAGGTATACCTGCCAACAAAAATGTGTTCTTCACGAGAACAATTACAGAATAGTCAGTTATTACAAAATTAAAATGAATTTAGTAAAGGATATATTTCCTTTGATTTGCTGCAGAAGTGTCTCAGACACCCATTCACATGAAGCCCCAACTAGTACGATCAGCTTCAAAGACTCGAGGCTTAGGAGCTACTGAACTGGGAGAAACTAAAAAGACTGAAATCCAGTCTGGTGTGATGGACTTCCTTGAGATGACACCTACACGTCTAACACAGCTTGCCCCTGTCAAGGTACGCTTACTTTGTGATACTTCATTAGTGTTATTCTGTACTTTTTATCACTTGACACACATACATAAAGATTAAAGATCAATTGTCTTTTTTACTTTGACAGTGCCACTATTTAGAAGGACCTGCATCTCATCCCATATTTTATTCTTAAATTTTGTTGACCAGGCTGGCAATTTTCCTCCTCAAGATCCTCTCAGTCAAGTTCACAAACAAGCAGAGTTGAAGCGAGCACTGAAAATGTACTCTGTGATCAGTGATGGTGAGGCTGGAAGAAGTCGCAGCCCTTCACCCTTAGAGAATAACAATGATCTTCCCAGCACTCCACTGTTTGAAAAAGGAAGGTAAATGTATATTGGATATTTTTCAAATGCTAAGGCAGGAGTCTGTTGAAAATATACAAGGATGTGTTGAGTTTAATTTGGCTTGTTCCACATTCCTAACATGCTTTCCTTATTGATTGGATCGTGGAATTATTTAATCAGTAGGATTGTGGAAAGAAAAAGCAGTAACTTTTCCACAAATGTAGTTCTGTGCCATTTTTGCTATCTGTGCATAAGGAATGCCAATTTCAGCGAGAAAATTATAGCAACGAAGCATAAGACTTCTTATCTGCTTCATTTGTTCTATAGATTGTCAAAACTAGCCACCAAACCTGAATCTCCATTTGACAGTAAACCACGAATTGCAAGAACACCAATTCACTCCAGAAGACTCTCGGCAGAAACTCCTTTACAACTTCACAGTCCAACACCTTTACCCCATAAGTTCTCAGACCTAGAAGGTTCGGGTCTTGGTGTGACAGGCCACGGACTTTTGTCGACAACAGGAAGGACAACTGAATATTCACTACTAGAAAATGGTGTGCATAATGATGACGATAAATATAGGAGTTCTTCAGGAGTTAGTGGCAGCTTCAAAGGGAGAGACGATGTTTTAGGGATGGGGAAAGTGGAAGTCGTCGGTCAGGGGCTGTTAAGAATGGATAAAGATCTCAAGGCAGAGGATGAAACGAACCATTTACAGTACGAAACAGAAGAATCTGATGAAGGAGAAGAGGATTATGACGGTCGCGATGAGGATGAAGACGAGGAAGAGGAGGAAGACGAGGAAGAGGAAGAAGACGACGATGAGGAGGAGGAAGGCGAGGAAGGACAGATAGGAGATGAATACGAGGAAGCAGACAGTGGATCCGACAGTGAAGAAGGGGAATACCCTACTCCATTAGAATTACAAGAGGCTGACACCTCAACCGGAACAACAACAACAACACTTACTGGCACCTCAACGCCAACAATCAAGAGTGAAGGGAGCTCTGATAGCCTGGGAGAGAGCGACGAGGACAGTGACTCGGGAATCAGAGAGAACATCAGGGATATGACTCCGAAAACCATGAGGAAAAGTCTTTCTAAATCAACCCGAGAGAGGATGGAAAGAAGAAGACAAGAGGAAGAAGAAAAACTTCAGAAGGAGCAGGAAAGGTTTGCAGAGCTGAAGAAGGAGCGCATGAAGCAGCTGCAGGTTCAGCGAGAGGAGGAGGAGAAATTACGACAGAAAATCTTGAAAGAGCAAGTAGAACTTGGAAAGATGCTTAATAGGAAGGAGAAGGAAAGGGAATTAGAACGGCAAAAGCAGCAGCAGCTGCAAGAGGAATTGCAGAGGCAGGAAAGGGCACTAAGAGATCGGCTGCTGAAACAGCAGGAAGAGCTGGAGGAAATTGAGCAGGAAAAGCAGCGTGAAAGGGAAAGAAGGCTTAAGGAAAGAATGCGACAAAAGCAAAAACAAAAAGAGGCACAGTTGCTCAAAGCTGAGAAAGAAAGAGAACAGGAAGAGGAACTAAAGAGACAGCTGGCAGAAAAGAAAGCTGAGCTAAAGAAGAAGCAGTTACAAAGAGCTAAAGAAACGAAAATTACTGCAGAACCAGAAAATACTAGTTAGTATATGTTTTTCCGTCAGTGAATGTCTTAGACAAAAACATAATAATACTAAACAAATTATAACCATAACATGTCACTTTTTTCGCCAGATCTTTCAGTAACAGGGTCCAGTTCTCCGTTGAAGTCCAACAGAAAACCAGCTACAGGAGGAAATCCTAGAAAGAAAACACCTGTTTCATCGTACGTATACATAACTATTCTCGTCTGTTCACTTCAGGTGCACCGTAATTTTGAAAACTTATTTTACTCTTCTTGGAGAGGAGTAAGGAGGTGATCCATTGAGTACCAAGGCTCATGGCACCGTGATAATTATTCACAACGTTTGTTGCACCTGATCAATGAGTGTTTATTCTTTTTTCCTTCACAGGACACAGTCTGAGCGAGATTCTAGTTATGCAGTCACAGATGATCCATCAGAGATCAGACGGCATTATGCAGCATCCGCAGGCAGCACTGCAGCACAGTGCTGGGAAGTCAGTTTGGACGATCTGCAGCCCTTCAGCAATCCAGACAATGCTCTGCGAGATGCATTAAAGTGTCTAGCAAACACAGAAGATTGGTGGGTATCCCAAGTGACAGATTGCTACCGTGTTGATGCTGCCTGATTTTTTGGATTAAATAGTTTAAGAATAACATTTGTTTAATTTTTGCTCACATCAGGGAGAAGAAGTGTGAAGGAATTCAAGGAATTCGTTGTCTTACAAAACATCATCCTGAAGTGCTGGTTTCACAGCTACACACAGTGACTCTTGCTATCATAGCAGAGGTAAGCGGTGACAGTTACATGCATGCAGTGGGACTTTCCACACGTTGTTTATCTTTTTATTTGTGCTGTCTCGTTTCATGGACGCAATATGGTGAAATGTAATTATATTGTTGTGGCCCAACCAAGAGCAGTAGAATAAAAAGGTCTTTTTTTTAATTTGGTTTGAATTTTTAAAGGTTAAGAATCTTCGATCTCAAGTTTCTCGTTCGGGCATTTGCTGTCTTGGAGACATGTACGCCATTCTTGGAAAGAATATGGATAATGTGAGTAAACCTTTCTCTTTTTCCCTCTCTCTTTTTACCAACCAGGGTGGAATGTTGTACAATTGCGCTCATGCTTTGTTGTTACTATGTAGGAACTGGAAGTCACTGCTAAAATTTTACTGGCTAAAGCTAGCGAACCGAGTGGCTTTATTAGAGAAGACGTGGAAAAAGCCTTGACAGCCATGGTTTCTTGTCTTACCCCAACCCGTTTGATGGTCGCACTTATATCAGGAGGAGCCAGGTATTTATTTGGAAACGTTTCTGAACAGTTCTTGAGCGGTTTTTTATTTCACTTGATCTTTTCACTTGATGTCTTCACTTGATGTTGTGTTTTTTGAGAATACCTTTCTTACGTGTCCCTAAAGATGGATTTTGTCGATCGTAGTTAACAGTGTGAAGTATCGATAAGTGACGTTCTAACACTTTTTATTTAATTTTTTTCAGTCATCGCAATGTTACCGTACGTAAGACTACTGCCCAGTTCCTTAGCATGCTCGCAGACCGCATGGGACCAAGTCGATTGATGAGTGGAGCCAAAGATGTCACTGAGAAGATTCTTCCTACTACAGCTCAATTCCTGACAGATGGCGGGCAGGAAACCAGGTGTGTGTCATCAAAAATAAGCAAACAAGCAAGTTAGTAAAGCAAACGGTCGTCACGCCCAAAATGTTTTCGCTTGTGAACGTCAAGGATATAGCTGCTGACATTTTTTCATTTGTGCTCTTCTTCCCGTAATAGATACTACGGACGCAAGATTCTTTACTCTATCTACGACCATCCCGAGTTTGACAAGCTTGTGTCTAAACACGTACCGTCCAATCTGCAGAAGAGCGTACGTGATACGGTGGACAATCTCAGAACGAAGGTACGAGCTGTATAGCTCTGTATGCGTTGGAACATTAGCCTCTAGGGAAGCTTAAGTTTGGTTTTTTTCTTCTTCTGTAGGGGCTGGGTGAACCCCCATCGGACCTTTCCTCCTCCGCAAGGCAGCGGAAACCTGCATCTGGCGGCGGAGGCTCACGAAGCGGTGGAGTGCGAGGATCAGTGGCGGCGTCCCCCTCCTCAAATTCCAGGTACATTGAAGGCCGCTCTAACTTTGTTTTAATGTCGTTGATGTGTTTTATCGTTATGAACCTGTTGGCTGTTACTGTAAGTCACCCACGCTTGTGGATTAAGGAGATGTTTGGAAGTAGGGAGGCTTATTAGTTACTAGCAGTGGAGGAGAGGGGGGCTTATTAGTTACTAGCAGTGGAGGAGAGGGAGGCTTATTAGTTACTAGCAGTGGAGGAGAGGGGGGCTTATTAGTTACTTGCAGAGGAGAAGAGGGGGGCTTATTGGTTACTAGCAGTGGAGGAGAGGGGGGCTTATTAGTTACTAGCAGTGGAGAAGAGGGGGGCTTATTAGTTACTAGCAGTGGAGAAGAGGGGGGCTTTTAAAAGGAGTTCTGATAAAGTGGGAAGGAGATTGAGAGAGGAAAAGGGGAAACAAGTCAAAGCTTTTGCCGTTTGATAATGTAGCTTCAAGAATTTTTTGTACAAAAACCATCAGTTCTGGAAGCCATTGTGACGTGGGAGAGAGAAATTAAATTATGACTTTTTTTTTAAGCTCGAGAGAACCTTCTAGGAGTGGCAAACCTGTGACACGTGAGGGATTGATTCAGGTGGGTTTCCTGTGCAGTTTTGAATTTATTTCCTCCCATTATTTTGTTATTTACAACAAACCCATACCAACAGTTTCTTTTGTGTTTGATTTGTGACAGGGCGAAGAGATGATCCCAAACTTAATCAGTTCCCTACAGGCCAGTGATTGGAAAGAACGACAACAGGCGGTCGATCAGTTTGTTGATTTAGTTGAGTTAAACCCGGATGGCTCGGGACAGAAGTTTACCAAGGTAAAAGGGTCACATGATACTACAAGTGCTGAACACGCTTTTATTTACTTCATGTGAAGCGATTTTATTGTGGAAACTTTCGGAACAAACGAGCCTAACTTCAAAACGTATTTGTTTCAGGTTTTTGATGCGTTTATCCCTCGTCTCCAAGATTCGAACAGCAAAGTAAGTTGTAACATGTTTACAAGAATTTTGATTTTATTTAGGTGGACTTAAGATTTTAAATTTCCTATTTGTTGTCTCTGATGTTTTTGTAGGTAAATCTCTATGCCCTTCAGTGCCTTCCCAAGATCCTTCCCTGTCTAGCCAACCAATCAAGTGCTCTGGTTCCTCCTGTGGTGGCGGCCTTGACATCTAACTTTGCTTCCAAGAACACAAATATCTTCTCTACAGCAGAGGAAGCTCTTGATGAGTTTATTAAACACATAGGTAGATTTTATAAAAATCGGTTACGTTAACATAGTAACAATGGTTCTCGTTGCTGTTTTTGTTTGTATTTGTTGTTGTTATACATCAGTTTTGTTAGCTTGTTTTATGATTATCGAGAAACGGCATACCAATCATAACTCTCCGGGTAATACAAATGTTTGACATAGAGGAATCGTAGCATCATGTTATTTGTACAAATAACACTGAGTTTTAATAATATGGCAAACTAAATGACTTTCTTTGTTCGTTGTCAGACAAAACTCTGTTAGTTCAACCATTTTGTTCAACGGCTCAGTTTGGGAGTAGTCGCGTTAAACCAATAATGGTGGACAAGTTAGCAGGTCGGTGATCTTCATCTGTAGTTTGTTATGATGACGTGCTTGGAAACATTTATTCTTGTTAGATCACATTTTCTTTCTTTGTTTCTTCACCTTTCCTGACTGCTCCTGTGGTAGTTGAGTTTTGTATCCGTCCCACCCTTTGTTTCTTTGTCTCTTTACCTTTCCTGACTGCAGTTATGTAGTTGAGTTTTGTATCCGTCCCACCCTTTGTTTCTTTGTCTCTTTACCTTTCCTGACTGCAGTTATGTAGTTGAGTTTTGTATCCGTCTCACATTTTCTTTCTTTGACTCTTTACCTTCCCTGGCAGCTGTTGTAGTAGTAGTTGAGTTTTGTACCCGTCCCGCCCCTTGTTAGATCACATGTTCTATCTCTTTACCTTCCCTGGCTGCTGTTGTAGTAGTTGAGTTTTGTACCCGTCCCGCCCCTTGTTAGATCACATGCTCTATCTCTTTACCTTCCCTGAGTGCTGTTGTGGTATAACTGTAGTTGAGTTTTGTGCCCGTCCCACCCAGCCTTACCTATTCCGCTTCCGTGTTTCTTTTCCCTACTCTATCGATGTATTTATCTCTTTTTCATGGCCCATAATTCTGCTAGTTTTTCTTAACTTCTTCCTTCGCAATATTACTTAGCTGTCCATGTTAAAATGAACAATTATTGATTGTGTCCGTTAGATATCGTACCGACAGTACACACACGAAAGCCACAAGTAGTTTCTCGTCATGTTCTTCCTCTGTTGTGGAATCTCTTGAACACGGCGAGTAACAGCAGTGCTGGTGCTGGTAACAGTGCTCTGAAGTCATCCACCTGTAGGCTAACGAATACGCTGTACTCCTGTATGGGTCGGACCTTGTCAGAGCAGGCATCCAATCAAGCTCCAAGAATACAAGAAAAGTTACACGAGATTATAGGTTCATGACACTCGAAAACGGAATGTCGGGAGCTCCAGATCATCGGCGGTTTCTTGTGAAAACTCATCAGGCCTTGTTCTTGACAGAGGTTTTCGACTGGTGTTTAGTTCCTCAGCATTTGCTAGAGTCTGATATTGATTTAGTTAGGCACTGTTGTTGGTAGTACAGTAAGTAGTGTTGTATCAATAGCAGAGATTTACTTTTTAATTTATTTCAATTCTTAAAATTCTCCAAAGACGGAGAGAGTAATAAAAAACTAACGTAAATTATTCTTGGTCCAAGTGCGAAACGATGAACCGAAGATATGTGAGTGTATGCTGTTAAGTAATCATCGAACAAACTGTCCTGAGTATGTTAGGCTTTATTGTTTGTATTTGTCACGACTTTACTGTTGACAAGCACCAAAGCAAATGTGTTTGAAGCTCACTTCATTGCTACTCTACGAGTATATCAGCGTTTCATCTGGTTTAGTAGCCAATCGGGAAGCAACGCAGTCGCCCTTACTTGTATTCCGCGGTTTGTCAAGGTCCAGGAGGACAATCAAGTTATTGTGCGAAGTGTGCAGTTTATAAATTATTATATTTGCATTTCCCTGCTTTTTCTCTAAAGGCTTCAAAAGTTATTTTTAATCCTGCTCTTTGGAGAGAACGGAAGAGGTTAAATCCTCCGCCACTCAGTGGAACAAAATGGAAACATTGAAATTAGCGAAGGAAAAACCGCCTTATTTTTGTATTGTTGCAGAGTTTTATTTGTACAATAATTGTAAGCGTGTAAATGACGTGCATGTAGTTAAAGGTATTTATTAGAACAAGTGAATAATTTTGTTCTCAGAGTCTTCGTTGTCTCTGTAGCAGGTGAACATTGTGCCAGATACTCACTGGTTCTGAAGACAAGGTTACTACCAAGCGGAAGTGTAGGACAGAATTATCACTTTAGAGAGCTGATGTTTTCTGTACTCAGTTTCAGCGGGACATTTTATTAATTGTCTTTCCCACCATTGGGTAGATAACAGTGTAAAGAATTTGATCGTCAAGAGTGGTAATAAATCTTGAAATTTATTGGATTTGATGTCGTTACCTCCTACTTTGCAGTAAGTGCCTTTTCGGTTATTGTCTAAGTCTCTTTATAGACCAATAAGTGGCATTACTCAACCCATAACCGAAGTGGATACCAAATATATTACAAGAAATGAAAATGAACGAAGCACGACCTTTAGCCTAGATATGCGGTAAAAGCCGCCCAGTTAGCCCAATGGATAGTGCGCTGGACTGTTGTGCGGGAGGTCGAGGGTTCGAGCCCTGGCCGGACCAACACTCAAGGTCTTAAAATAATTTAGAAGAATTTATTACCTTTCTATAACATCAAGAAGTGGTTAGATGTTCTAGTCTTCTCGGATAGGGACGAATAAATGGAGGTCCCGTCTCCTGAAGGCTTGGGGTAGGAGACGTCAATTTCCCACACACGAATACGTATACGAAACAATTTCACTTAGCTTCGTTTTCAACTCGCAATTCCACGCTAAATACCTCGCTTCAATAACCAATCAGAATGCGAGATTTTATTCAATGATGCGATTCTAATGTAAAGTTAATTTTTAAACCGATGAAGAAATAGCAGTTGCTTTTTAAAGGAAAAATAATTTTTTTGTACTCCATCTCATTATCAAATGTAAACCAATGGCTTCCAAGCGTCCACGGGTCTTTTACTTTTTATAATACAGCTGATGATATTTTCAGTCACGTGGGGGGACGTTGTCACAGAATGTTCTTGGAATTTTATTTCCATAGAAATAGGTTAAATTCCCGTCAGGCACACTAAACTACGTTTTTTACAAGGTCTTTTTGTCGATAAGCTTCACTGATTACTCGTGCTTGGCCTCAGTCCTCTCAGTCACGCATAGTTGGTCACGTGCAGACAAAGAAAGGTGTAAATGAAAGGTGTAATTGAGATCTCGATCATTCCTTCTGCATTTGGGAATTGGTGAACATATCGGAGAATTCATTTGATTGAAATAGAAGTTTCTTGTCAGTGCGCTTCAAAGACCACTAAAGGTTTGTTACAATGTTCCTTTTAGTACGTCAACTCATGAATTTGTTACGAGTAGAGTTAGATGTATACAATGAATATATGAAGTTCATATATTTTGCATTGCGGTATTAAATACGTATGATGCGCGATCCTTCGCAGTAGATAGCGCTATCTACTGCGAAGGATCGTGCATCATACGTAGAGTTAGATGTGGCAACAATGTTTATAATGTTTTGATGTTTTCCCACATTGTTTACTGCGCACGATTTTGGTTTGTTGAAGGTTCAAAGTTATATTGCCAGTCTAGTCGCTGAAAAGCTCTGAAAACTGTAGAAGCATACTCTGATAAAGTTTATGACAGTTTGTCGAATGGACTTTTTTTTACTGAATTAGCTGTTGTACAACAAATAACAATTTCTCCTCAACTTTGTATAGTCTAGGACATAATTACGGGAAATCCATTGAGGTAGCAAGATCTTTGGAATAGATGAGAATCCTGACATTTAAATCAGAGAATACTGTGAAATTTCTGGGACAATGGACGGTTGATTCCCTCCTTGATCATAATTTCCATAGTTGTTCGAACATTTCTTTTAGTCAGTGATTTAACATGTGAACGTTCACTAATGGTATAGCATGGAACAAATATCTGAGACGGTGTTAAAGCCACAGATATTAAACTGTAGCATTTTTTTACTGAAACCTCACGATGTCAAGATATATCCACAAAAACATCGCAGTGAAAGACAAAGAGTAATTTCATGCAGAGCTGCACGAGTGCAGCCTGACCTCAAACATTCAATGATATTGTAACATTGTGCTATTTTTAGAAGTGTAGCGTGACTTAAAGCACGAACAAAAAGTTCATTCAATATTTGTCTGCGTAAACTAATTTGTATGCTATGGATTGCATACCGTCAAAACTTTTTTAACTGCAATCGAGGACCTGCAATAAGTGTAATGACGTTTGGGAAAGGGTTAAAAATGGACATACAAGAATTTGAAAGGAGTGAATAACTAAATCCTAAGTTGTAGTGCATAGTCACCATTTCTACTAAATTTATCGTAATTTCCTTGGTTGTTCGAACATTTCTTTTAGTCAGTGATTTAACATGTGAACGTTCACTATTGGTATAGCATGGAACAAATATCTGAGGCGGTGTTAAAGCCACAGATAGTAAACTGTAGCATTTTTTTACTGAAACCTCACGATGTCAAGATATATCCACAAAAACATCGCAGTGCAAGACAGAGAGTAATTTTGTGCAGAGCTGCACGAGTGCAGCCTGACCTCAACCATTCAATGATATTGTAAAATTGTGCTATTTTTAGAAGTGTAGCGTGGCTTAAAGCACGAACAAAAAGTTCATTCAATATTTGTCTGCGTAAACTAATTTGTATGCTATGGATTGCATACCGTCAAAACTTTTTTAACTGCAATCGAGGACCTGCAATAAGTGTAATGACGTTTGGGAAAGGGTTAAAAATGGACATACAAGAATTTAAAAGGAGTGAATAACTAAATCCTAAGTTGTGGTGCATAGTCACGATTTCTACTAAATTTATCGTAATTTCCTTAGTTGTTCGAACATTTCTTTTAGTCAGTGGTTTAACATGTGAATTTCACTAATGGTATAGCATGGAACAAATATCTGAGACGGTGTTAAAGCCACAGATATTAAACTGTAGCATTTTTTTAACTGAAACCTCACGATGTCAAGATATATCCACAAAAACATCGCAGGGCAAGACAGAGAGTAATTTCGTGCAGAGCTGCACGAGTGCAGCTTGACCTCAAACATTCAATGATATCGTAATATTGTGCTATTTTTAGAAGTGTAGCGTGACTTAAAGCACGAACAAAAAGTTCATTCAATATTTTTTTGCGTAAACTAATCTGTATGTTATGGATTGCATACCGTCAAAACTTTGTTAACTGCAATCCAGGACCTGTAATAAGTATAATAACGTTTGGGAAAGAGTTAAAAAGGGCCATACAAGAATTTGAAAGGAGTGAATAACTAAATCCTAAATTGTAGTACATAGTCACGATTTCTACTAAATTTATTTATATACCGTTAGGAGTTAATCGCTTCAACCGTGTTTTTTAAATTTCACAAACTAAAGTTAGTGAAGGTAGAAGACGCTCTCGACATAGAAAAAATTGTCACCACTCCGATTAATTTATTCAGCAATTTAGAGATGACTTTAAAGTGGATGACCGAACATTCCTATTCTAACCTCTGCTTTTCTCATTCCTCAAAAGACAATGAAAATCGTGGGGACTGAATTTACATGCGTTCTCCTGCGATGAAACATAATCTTAGAACTTTTATGCAGCAGATTGATGTTTGTAATGAATTTGTTTGTTTGTTTCATGTGTCGTTCATCTGTTACGCCAGTAATGTGTAGTTGTGTTCTTTGTATACAAATCAGCTTAAAGTTTTTTCAGTATTATTCTAGTTCTAATGTGGAACGTGGTGTACTAAGGGAACTTTCATTTTTGACAGAGATGGCAGAAACGCAATCAGGTGCTGAGGATATTGTTGTGATTCCCGACTCCGAGAGCATACCATTGACGAAGGCATCACCTCCCGGCACACCCAGTGGCTTGGTGGAAGGCCATTCGAAATTCTTTGATCAACGCGATAGGGCCATGCAAGCAACTGAGCAAAGCGGTGGTTCCACAACTAGCCGCTCTCAAAAATCTGCAGGAGTCGCATTTTCGGGGGGAGGCATTCGATCTGCTGCGTTTTGTTCTGGTGCATTGCGTAGGATGTTGTTAAAAAATGTTCTTCCGCACTACTTGAGCTGTGTTTCCGGGGGAGGCTACACAGGGGCAGCATTTGTCGAATGGAAAGAATGGAAAAGGCGTAACCGGGATAATGGTGATGATAGCAAATGGCAGGACGAATTCTTTGATACCATGCGACAAAACGCTGGCTACTTGTGCGACTGGCAATACCCCTTTGTAGGTCTCTGGCATTCAGTGGTTTTTGTAGTCCTCTTGGTCACTGTTGTGTTCATATTGCCATGTGTCCTATGGTTGCCCTATGCATTTCCAATTGCCGTGGCAGTAGACGTGCTCTTTGGTAAAATCTTACGTCAGAATGCTACATGTCCCCCATCTGCACATGCTCACACGGATCCCAAGACCTCTCGGACTTCATCCCTAATGCTGATGCTCTATGAAAATTGCCACTCTCCCAGTAGACGCACGGCCCTTATTGTTACAACATTTATTTGTTCTCTCCTGTTCTACTTTCTTTCAAGGAAGAAACGTCTCCATAAATTTAAAGATATCTCGCGATTGTTCTCGATGATTAGTTTCATAGTATTTCTCTTTACTCTATTTCCATTGCTCATTCATGATTTGTGGCCATCAAATACATGGGTTCGAGCCTTCATAATTATAATCTGCATAGTGCTTCCATTCTTCCTCCCAGTGATTCGTAACTACGCGAGTGTATTTCTTGTGTTTTACTGGTACATTCACATTGTGAGTTGGCGAGTGTTTAAAACAGAGTTATTTGGAGCAGTCCCATATTCCGATCATGTCTTCTATCCAATCCTGATTGGTTGTGCTATCGCTGTAATCTTATTCCCGCTCATCGGTCAACTTCACCAGGCTGCGTTCAACGTCTACTACAGGTTTGTATTTTAATTCCTTTTTTTTTTTATTTTTTTTTTTTTTATTTTTTTTTTTTATTTTATTTTTTTTATTTTTTTTTATTTTTTTTTTCTACTACAGGTTTGTATTTAATTCCTTTTTTTGAAAAACATGTCCAGTCAGCTATTATACGAAGTAACTGCGGTCGGCGATCGCTTATTCGACCAGACAATGCAAGTCGGGGACTGGCAGTCAGTGTAAAGATTTGTATTCAATGTATCTTTATAGAGTGTTCTTGTACACGCATCCACAGTTAAACAAAATTCAGTCCACTGAATTCTTATTTACAATACTTCGCGCTTCTACCCTGCCCAGTGTGTGCACCAAAATTATGGAATGGCCTGCCTAGTCACGTCAGAAATGTCGGAACACTGCCTTTATTTAAAAAGAATCTGAAAACGTATTTATTTTCTATATTTATCGACAGTTATTGTGTTCATTTTTAAATTAATTTTAATCAAGTTCTTATACTTATTGCAAAGCGTTATATACTTATTGTATACTTATTGTAAAGCGCCATGTGAGTTTTTTGTACATGCGCTGTATAAATACCGGTTATTATTATTGTTATTATCATTATTATTATTATTATTATTATTATTATTATTGCTTTCCTCTTCCAGGGAAAGATGGTAAGAAGAGAATGAGTTGCTGAATTAAATAATGTCAGCATTGCGGCGCTACTGAGATAAACTTCGTCTGCATGAGTGAGCATAAAACGAATTAGCACCTTATAAGTTTCGAGGAAGCAAAACGTTAGAATGAAGTACGAAAGTATCGTCCTATTGGCTGCTAAGACTCTAAAGCTGTTACACATTCAAGAAGAATTATGACTGTTTTGGTAGGTATGACAGCATTGCTTTATCTTTCTCTTCAGATTCAGGCTATCGAAGGCGTTTTTTTCGCCGGAAAGAAAAAGTGGAAAATGTCGATGGGAAGATGTCTTTCCCATGTGCGTAACACCAATACATGATATAAACTCTTTCTTCTGGCGTAAATACCATGATAATAACGAAAACGAGAACGATGAGACAGAGGTGTCACTTCAAACGCTCAACGGCATTTCACCCACATTCATAAGCAACATCACAGTCAACGACTGGCAGATGAACATTGATGAGGAGTCGAGTTACCAGTTGATTGCATTCTCATCGGAAGGAGTAGAACTCATTGGGAAAGATCAAAGAGAGAGACCAGCAAAATTTGATGGCTGCTTTAATCCAGAACACATGAGGTTATCCTCTGCAATGGCCATATCTGGAGCAGCTTTGAGTTTTGACATGGGAGAATACGAACGTGGTCTACTGAACCCATTGTTAGAACTGTTCAACTTGCTGGGACTTGGAATGGGAGATGAAATGATATGCAATCAGTGTCAAGTCACAAAACAGAAGACCTCTAAGAGGGTTAGCGATAAGTAAAGTTATAACATAACCAAAGTAAAGCGCGCGCTCTGATTGGTCAATTTAGCGTTCCCCATTTGCCCATGGGTGTACGCTGCTGACGTGAGCAAATGCAAAGACTATTTTTCCGCGCGCGCTTGTTTTTTCTGGTCGCGTAAGATTTGTTAAATAAACGGGAACTCTTTAGCTACAATGTATCAATGTTATGTTACAAAACAAATGGTAAACACCACAGCGTACACTATTGAGTTATGGATGCACTTGGGAGGTTTGCTAAGCACTCAAGAAGCTAGAGTCGCTCTCGGCTGTCGCCTCGAGCGACTCTTACGCTTCTTTCGTGCTTAGCAACCTCCCGCGTGCATCCATAACTCAATAGTGTACGCTGTGGTGTTTACCATTTGTTAATTATGATTTTATTTTTTGCCCCGCGTTAAGAATCATCTTGCAGTGCAATTTTCAACTTTAAATTTCACCTCTCTTTTGAATTAATCATAGTTTTGTTTTCTGTCGTTTTGTAGTTGACTCAATTTTAACCGAGAGTACTTCAACATAATAAAAGTGGATCAAAGAAGAATGTTTTGAACATCAACTATTAAAGTTTGATTTCCCGAGCCAATTAACACATACTTTGTAAATGGTAACAATATGGTGCACTCTTTTGCTATTATAGTATGGAATGCCATTCATTTTGGAGATCGTCCTTTTTCTCCCAATGATCGTGTTGTTATTTGTGTACTGGTTGGGACAGAGCATGACATGGGTGAATCACTTGATACTTGTCCATCTCGTAATTGTTGTGGCCTTATCTATGATTGCTGTTTCAAAGACTGGATCGGACTCACCTGGAAAATGGGAGAAGTTTATCAGGTATAACGTTTTCCTTCTCCACAGTGTCTAAAATGTCATTCAAGTAAACATTAATCTAAGATAACCACCATCACTACTGCCCTTGCCAACATCAGCACCTGTCTCGGTTATATCCGGCATAATGAGCTACGGGTGCTCCCTTCTAGCACCACACCAACTATTGAATCCAGTTCAGCGGCATTAAGTATTACCAATAGATCATAAGGAGAAGGGACATATGTTCTATTGAGAATACCTTCAGTACTACTCGCAGAAACGAAATAAACAG
The DNA here is from genome assembly GCF_964205215.1 of Stylophora pistillata. Classification (NCBI taxonomy): domain Eukaryota; kingdom Metazoa; phylum Cnidaria; class Anthozoa; order Scleractinia; family Pocilloporidae; genus Stylophora; species Stylophora pistillata. The sequence goes on along the minus strand of NC_142524.1, from coordinate 2,676,337 downwards.
ACACCCATGAGTACCCACCCACCTTTGCAGCATCGTCACCCACAGTACCTTGCATCACTGATAACGTGTACTTTTGTCAAACTACTAAAAAACGCGATTTCCTTTGCAGATACTGCATCAGGAATATCTTCTTTGTTCGCTTCGTCCGTGGATACCTTAATGTTAGTAACGTTGGCGAAAGGCCACCAGAATACTTGCGACTCAGCGATGGGGGACACTTTGAGAATCTGGCTTTGCTTCCATTGCTTGAAAAGCGGCTGGAAAAAATTGCAATCTTCGATGGTTCGAGGAACCCTGGTGGAGATAAGTACGCAGAGTCTCTTCTGAAAGCTTTAAAGTTGGCGAGAGAAAAACTACGCTGTTCCTTTGTGGGAGAAGATGGCCGAGATATCAACGAGGATATCAAAGACAAATTTTTGAAAATAAAGTCAAAAAAGAGACCACGTAGCTACAGGTTTCAAGTCCATTACTACGACGAGGAAGGCAACAACACAAGTAAAGGAGAGATACTGTTCATTACACCCAGACACCCATCTGAGAGCATACCATTGAAAACAATCGACGAACAACCAAAAGCTATGAACTGCGATGATCCATCGGAGAAAGTGTCTCTGACCGATAACGTCAGCAAACGAATACCCTGGGATATCGAACTCGACCATAAGGATTGGGGGCTCAGTCCCGAACTGACAGAACGTGAAGCAGACAGATTGACATGCTGCTGTTGCGTTTGTTGTCACTATTATGGCAGCTCTCACTGCGTCTCCGATGCTTTGCTGGGAAGATTTCCTCATCACAAAACTGCCAACCAGTTCTTTACTCCTGACATGTTCAGTGCGTATCATCGGGAAGGTTATGCAGCTTGTATTGAAGCTAAAATAGAGAGCTTCTTCAAGGACGAAACTACACAAGATGCGTAACTAATTGAACAAAATATTCGTCATGAAACCATTGGAACGTTATCTTAATGATCCATGAGTAAGCCTTTAAATTTCCTTTGAGCTATGAGAAACTTCATATAAACGCTTTGAAAATCATAGGCGTGTAAGAGTATTAAGCTTATAACCAAGAGCATTGTGTGATTTTATACTGCGCAAGAATGTTTTTATCAAACTAGCGTTAGCCAAGTTGAGCTGCAATATTCTTATTAAAGATTTCTATTAACAAAGAAATGTCTGTCCTCGGGTGATCTTTCACCGAGGCAAGTTTGCAGAAGAAGAAGAATAACAATAACCTTACGGTTAATAACTTGTGTATCGACTTTAGCGAAAACTTTGAAATACATGTTTTTTTTATTGCAAACCTCTGAAATAACTTTAATTCACTGCAATTGTTTGATCCTGTCAACTTTTCGGAAGCTTTCCCGGGTATTTTGGAGTATTATGATTATTTCTGAGTATCATTATTGATCGCGGGGGATACTTTTTTCGTTTTCACCGGAAATACCCGACAATCGGCCATCACGAGCCACAGGTAAACGGAAGTTCAGATATTCGAAAAGGCTTGTTGCTATGGAGTGACGTCATAAACCGGCTAAGTTTCCATCATCGCCTTGACAGCCTTTTTCGATAATTGCTCACAGTAATCTGCGTAATTGCTCGAATTTGTACAATCCAAGTGACATTCAACAACGCAATGCAAAATTAGTTCTAAACAATTATGAACTATTCGTATCAGCGCCAAGAAATAGACTTGCGATGTCGCATGCTCCATTTTGATCATGAATAAATCAGGAATTAAATGTTATTTCACCCGCCTTTATTTAAGGCCTCTTGAGTTCAGATACATATATCTTTCATAGTAGACGGGTCTTTTGAACTTGCGATTGCGTGACACAGCATGTTGCCAAAAACGAGGTCAAGTGATCGATCGTTTTCCTCTAAGAAAAGGCTATCATTTGCATCGGAGCTTTTTTAATACAAAATGAAGTAGTCGGCTCTACACAGGGAAATGTCGATAGGAAGCGTTTACAATGGATCATAATTCACCAGAAATGCCACGTAGGTGATGCTTTCAGTGTTATCATACAATTTGTCGTTTGTCTAAGGGCTGGTTTCAAAGGGCATCTTTCACTATTCATCGATGAGGAATTCTTCATTCGCAATCAACGATGCGAGTGTCTGTTTTTTTAGTTTCTCGTAAGGTGAAAGTTGAAACTCTATTGTGGGGAAGTCTCTGAGCACGTGTCACCCTGTATTCAAATTTCTTAATCGTTATTCGCATTTCATTAGCTTCGCTGATTATTATTCAGTCTCTGCGCCTGGGGAAGTGTTCTATCTTGAATACGAAGCAAAATGATTGTTCACTATTTTAGATTAGAAAATGGCAGTATCCCGCTTACGCTGTGAAGGTAAGTAGATATTTTGTTCAGCCAGAATGGTAAATTTTACGGCTTTCATGATCACGTAACGACAAAACGTGCAAGAGAAAGATTGTGATGTTTGACTATTTGTGGACAGAGTCTAATTCAAATGTATAAAAATTCATCGTTAGAAAAGACCTTCCGTCGCTTGAAATTATTTATTTTCATCTAAATTACGCTTTATAATTTTCGTGAGCTTCTACTCATGGGAAGAAAATATTACAGTATTGTATTGCGAAGCAACAAAAGCGCAATTGTGTTTTATCTTGATTTGCGATAAGACTAGTTTGTGCGCGTGAAAAGTAATCGATTCGGTTTCGAACATTCTAAGATCCACGAATAGTAGCGAATTTATGAAAGCAGCCCAGAATGAAGAGAGATTGTTAAATGAACCTGAAGCGAGTGTCATAGTATTCTTTAAAACTTGACCTTTTTTCTTCATACGATTATCAGGTTTTCACTCAAAGTACTAGACCTTTATCATCAAGAGGAAACATTGTACCCTATAGCTTATTATTATTATTATTATTAGTATTATTAGTATTATTATTATTATTATTATTATTATTATTATTATTGTTATTATTACTATTATTTCAGTCTGTGTTTTTTTTTTCAGACTTAAGGAGATCGTAACACTGAAAGGGTCAAGTAAATGGCCGAGATTTGTCAGGTAGGGTGGGTGTATTGGGCTCGGGTGGGATATGTGTAATGTTATGCCTCCCACCGTGGTTCTTTGTTTGTCACGCAACAGAAGCAAAACAGTTTTGCGCGAAAACCCCACGCTTACGCCAACTGATAGCAACTCTTCTCTGGGGTGTGCTTTTATAGTGAAAAAATAAAATAGAATAAAAAAATAACAGAAATGAAAAATTAAAAAAAAAAGAAAACGCTTGCTCGTGTCTGCCGCTGCGTTATTAAACCCAAATTTGTTTTCTCCCATTTTGAGGAAATCTAGTCCCTATCGGGACAAAACCCTCCTTTGGGGTGAGCTTTGCGTGACATCACAGATCGGCTGCGAGAAAGATAAGATTAGACTTAGACTTAGTTGAGATGTCCTTTTATTATAACTTTCAGAAGCTGCATTAGGTTGGGATAGTTTGGGTCATTGTTGGTTTCATGGTAACGTCAAATGATGAGAAAACCTTAAAATAATAGTTTCCTTTAAAAGACAAACACTAACGATGTAAGAAGAAACCGAGGAGGAATCAGATTAGTCAAGGTTGACGAAAAGTGACTGGGACCAAAATCGGAAAATAGCGAAAAAGCGTGACGCAGTTCTCGTAAACATTCTTTGCAGATAAACGATACTGCTCCGCCAGAGACTTCCTCAAGAACAGCTGGAGAAATAATTCTTCCACTCGGCGAAGTTCCGCCGGTGAGGGTGCACTGCCCAAATACTCCTCGTGATATTCACCCTAAAATATTTCATCAAGGCAGAGATCTAAATACAGCACCGATCCACAAATGTGGACCTGCCACTGAATCGGTGAAGAGAAGCAACGGGGTCGCGTTTTCAGGGGGAGGTATCCGCTCGGCTGCCTTTTGTTCCGGTGCTTTGCGCAAATTGTTGCAAGATGACGTCCCGTTTGAATATCTGAGCTGTGTTTCTGGGGGAGGCTACACTGGTGCTGCTTTTATAGATTGGAAATTTCGCCAAGGCTCCAAAACCGATACCAGGGAGTGGCATAAGGAGTTCTTTGAACACATGCGAGCGAATTCTGGGTACTTATGCAACTGGCAAAATCCCATTATGGGAATTTTGCAATCACTACTGCTTATACAAGTCGTGCTGCTTGTGACGTGCATTTTGCCATGCATGATGTGGCTTCCTTATGCACTTCCTGTTGCGGTAGCTGTGGATTGTTTCTTTGGTGAAGTTTTACGGGAGAATTGTACATCCTCGCACTTCCTCCAACATCCGGATGCTTGGTCTTCAATGCTGATACTGGAGCTCTTCGATGGATGTCATCCACCTGTCAGACGGGTGGTTCTCTTTACAACAACAGCAATAGTTTCGTTTGTGTGTTATGTCCTGTCGAAAAAGGAAGGCTTGAATCTGTATAAAGGACCCCTTAGACTTATCGCAACACTCAGCGGATTGATTTTCGCCTTTACTGCTTTTCCTTGGGCTGCTCATGACTTTTTGTGGCCCTCACAAATGTGGATGAAATTTGTCATTTTTTCTCTTTGCGTCGCGCTTCCTTTATTCATTCCTGTTCTCCGTAATAGCGCTGGTTTTTGCTTGCGTTCTTACATGTACACTTATATCTTGAGCTGGAAGGTGTTCAAGATAAAATTGATGGGTAGTATACCATATTCTGATGACGTGTTTTACCCAGCCTTGATGATGTGTGCCTTGGTCTTCATATTTTTTCCATACATTAGATCTCTACAACAGTCTCTGTTCCACGTATACTACAGGTTAGTGATACATGAATAACCGTGAACTCCGCCCGGTTATATTAGGTTCCTTTGGTGGTTAACCAAAAGAGAACTGGCAAGACAAAATTAAATATCGTCAAGGAAACGAAATAATACATTCAATTTTACAATTCCCCAAACCTGGTTGAAGTAATTAGAATTTTGTCTCATTTTCTCAGTAGTAAGCAGTTGTAAGGGACTGGGACTGCTTTCTCCTTCTTTTATTTCTTGATAGAAGATCGGTCAGATAACCTAATGTAGGTATCTTCCGTTTTTAGGTATTGTTTATCCAACGCCTTCTTTAGATACGGGGCAAAACTTCGGCATGGAGATGTCCTTCCCCGGTGTGTGGAGCCAATCAAAAGCATCCTAAAGTACACCAAAAGGAATGAGTTCCGGAGGGTTTGTCCTAGTGAGATGGAAGAGGAGCTATCGCTTCAGGATCTGGAGGGTCTTTCACCCACTTTCATCAGCAACATCACGGTGAACGGTTGGCAGATTGGTAGCGGTGCAGGTTCACGTAACCAATTGATGTCGTTCTCAACAGATGGAGCGAAACTTATCGGCAACGATGCGGAAAATACACGGATTGATGCTCATACGTTCGCTGCTTGTCCTCATTCTCGCCTAATGAAGTTATCTGTTGCAATGACCTTATCTGGGGCTGCTGTCAGCTTTGATATGGGAGACGATTTTCAGGATGGCCTTGATATAGTCTCTGATTTGTTCACTTTGGTAGGAATCAGTTTAGGAGATGAGCTGACGTGCGGCGAACATTCAGAAGAGGAATTAAGCTGCAGTGAAAAGGTGTGCGCAAAGCTTCAAGGGAATTGTGTTGTATTATATCAGACCGAAAGGAAGGAGCTATCTTAGCTAGATTCTTTGTTCAGTGCAATTACAAACTGTACACGACTTTAAAGGAAGATAGGGAAGGGCTATACTTCAGCGTTTGAACCTCAGTTGCTCGCTCTGCTGATATTTAGCTCTTTACAGGAAATATTCGGGACTTTATTATGTCTGACATACCGCTATCTATGGTGGTTACTACAGCATACATTTAACACTTCAGTTATGCAATATGAGCTAAAACTCTATCATACCAAAAATGTTTTGTTCTCCTCAGTACGTGACACCAATCTTGGTTGAAATTTTATGCTTTTTTCCACTGATGGCCTTACCTTTTGTTTATTGGCTTGGAAACAGCAAAGACTGTGTGGTATTCTTAGTGCTCCTACACATTGCCGTAGTCGTGGTGCTTGCAAGTTTAGCGGCGCTCAATACTGGGTCGACTCAACCGGGAAAAATGCAGCGCTTAGTGAGGTACATTTCTGAAACTATGTTACTATCACCTAGAGCACCGTCTACTATCACTTCACCACCAGTGCCATGATCACCACCTCCCGGTTAGCTCAGTGGATAGAGCGCTGGACTGTTGTGCGGGAGGTCGAGGGTTCGAGCCCCGGCCGGACCAACACTCAAGGTCTTAAGATAATTGAGAAGAATATGCTGCCTTTCTATAATATCAACTAACGGTTAGATATTCTAGTCTTCTCGGATAGGGACGAATCAATGGAGGTCCCGCTAGGGGTAGGAGACGTTAATTTCCCACGCACGAGATTACTGTGTGATGGATGCCCCCCCCCCCCCCTGGGGTGGTTGGGTGGGTTACTGGGCCCGTAGTAATTGGCAGCAAAGCTGTTGCGGTGTCCCTGCCTGTCGGCAAATCTTGTAAATCATCATCATGTCGACTAACCCGGACGGTTATCAAGATCACTATTTAAAAGAAAAAGAAGTCTTTCTATAGGATTACACAATTACTGGTGAACCAGTAGTTTCCATTGTGGTCCTTGCAAACAAATGAAACAAATGGTCTAAATTGAACATAACATCATCAAGAACATCATTAAGAACCCCAACTGGCCGGAGGCGAACCAGTTGGCTATTTACAAGCGTGGCCAAGGATCTGAACACGGGGCTATCATGAAACAAATCTAGTGGTCAGGGTGGGACTCGAACCCGGGAGCGGCGGATTACGAGTCCGACACTCTAACCACTCGGCCACACTGCCTCACTCACTTATTAATGTGACAGTGCTGCCACGAATAACTCCATCATATATTTATTAAGCCATTAAATATATAGAATGAGCATGTACCGAACACACCTGTACCAAACAGATCACAAAATCTGTGCCCTCTACGTAGTGCTAGGCGTCATTGCCTCTTTGGTTTTGTGCGCCAGAAATGAGGCAGTGTCATCTTTGATGCTTTCTTATGTTATGGAATCAGCGCCCCATTCTATTTGCTCTCATTGTTTTTTACAGTTCCAAATGACCCTGATTTATCATATTTCCTCCTTTAGGTGGTGTGTTACTCACATTTTCTATGTTCGCTTCTTTCGTGGATTTCTGAACATAAATAACGTTGGTCTTAATCCTCCGCCAGTACTGCGACTCAGCGATGGAGGACACTTTGAAAACTTGGCATTACTTCCACTACTTGACAGAAAACTAGAGAAAATTGTCATAGTTGATGGCTCCTGCAGCCCTGGTGGTCATAAGTACGCAGATTGTCTCCTTACTGCTCTAAGAATGGCGAGGCAGAAATTACACTGCTCATTTACAGGAATGAATGGTAGGGATATCGAAGAAGATATTAGAGTGAACTTTTTGAAAATCAAGTCACAACAAAGGCCACGGAGCTACCAATTCCGAGTCCAGTATTATGATGAGGATGATAACAAAACAGGAGAGGGAGAAATACTCTTTATTGCTCCCAGACACCCATCTGAGAGCATACCACTGGCGAGAATTGTCACTCAGCAACCAAAATCGTGGGAAAATTCTGATGTCGAGCTGAGAGATCCAGACCAAGGGAAGTGGGGAAGAGGTCCTGAGATTACTGAAAACGAAGCCGACAGACTGACAGGTTGCTGCTGTTTGTGTTGTCATGGAAACAGCTGCCAGTACGTGTCTAACCTTCTACAAGGGTCTTTTCCTCATCATATTACCGCCAATCAGTTCTTTACACCCGATATGTTTACCGTGTATCATCGTGAAGGCTATGCGGCTTCTGTTGAGGCTGATGTTTCAGGTTTCTTAAAGACAAATTAGAGGAAGACTAGCGAAAATATGTACATGATCAGCTGTTGACCAAAATAACCGTGTTTACAGGGACAGCAATTTTGCGTAGACGGAGATAAATGCAGCATAAGAATGAAAACAATGTCTTTGTAGGAATATCAGGATTTCTCATCCGTTTGCGGAGAGGTGGTGATTTCTTCAAAGTAAAACGAGTAAAATAACGACGATCTTCTTTAATCCTCTCAACAGTCCTGAATACAAGCATAAACTAAGCAAACTTTTCACAAATTACTGATAGCTGTTGCTGTGTAACCTGGCTTGTTTGTCCTGAAAGAATCGTACAGTTCGTTTAGACTTTTTATCTACAACTTCTTCCCACTGCCTTAGATTGTTTGTTCCTGAAAAGATGAAAAATGATCGATTTTTGCTTTTGGATTGTTTTTGAGCAACATTTGAACGACCACCGAGTGTGATTCATGGTCGCGTTGCATCACTGCTTCTCAGGGCGAACTTATTCAGAGTTTTCTCTCCTACAATAAGCTGTCCGTAGGATTTTATCTTATTTCTAAAAATTTTTTTCTATACAAAGAACGCTAATTAGTGATAGGTAAAGATTATCTCGAATTAAACTATTAATGACATTATATAGATATACCTGTCACAATGATAACAATAATAATAATAATAATTTGAACTTATGTTTTATGAATATAATTATAATTTTAAAATATTTACGAATTATCAATATATTTCTCAAATTAAGGAAAGCAAAGTTATGTAAAAACGAAGTGGAAAAAGATCGATCAATGTTAGCTTTAGTTATCTATACGAATCAAAGAAACTATTTTTTAAGAATGTTGAAAGTCAACTTCAATATTTTGGTTTCTTTACGACTTTTAGTAATGAATGGGGCGACAATTGTGATATCGACGTTTTGAACTTCGAACAATGGATTGATTAAAGAGACACAGCTAGACATGAAATGTGAACATAACAGCATATGGCCAAGGAAAGTTCATTTCCTTGAGCTGTCACGTGATGCTGGAACCACGGTGCCTTTGCAGTCGCTCTATTCCCGCGATCTTGCTCTTTCGTTAACAAAAGAAGGAAGAACTCTAAGGATTCATAGAAATGTCTTTATTGGTCTCTAAGGTTTAAATGAACAACCAGTACTGAAACAGACAAAATTAAACATTCTCAATGTTCCTAGATTATTAAACTTGTTCTCTGCTATGGAGCAATTTATTTTTCTCATGAGATAGTATGATACGCTTTCTCAGTTATTGCCTATAACTTTTGACCAAATGATAATTACATATGTTGTTATTAGAAGTGTGAAGTGTTTCTTCAAGTTCAATGTCCTGTGGCCTTACAACATCTTGCTTTTTGTGAGCTTTCCTCATGTAGTATGTCTTAAGCAGAATGCATAGACCGGTTATGAATGCACTACATGGCCAAAACATAGCGTGAAACGCTAACGTTTCATGGGCGCTTTTGTCTAATATCACCTCTGTGGGATCATTCGGGTTGAAGTAGCACTGGAAGCTTTCCGGATTCTCTCGCTTTTCCTTGGAGTTTTTGTATTTGAGCACCGATGCGAAGTTGTCTGAGTAATTTGGCTGACAAGGAGGCCCGTAGGTGCACTGAAATTGAAGACAACATTACCAGTGACTCATGTATTATCACAAAAGAAGTTCTTAAAAACGAAAGCAAGCTATCGCCAACAGAGAGTATTCTATTTTCTAATTTTTAATTTTTCTAATTAACATAACTAAAACACAAAGGGTCATCATATATTTGCATAAATCGTCTGAGGTTGTGTTGTAAACAAACGGGATAGACTAGCCAATTTGCAGTCGATTTGAGGATTTAAAAAATTGGTGTTCCAACTTCAGTTGTGCTTTTTCGAGTCATGGTTTAGATATTAAGTTGAAATTTTAGGATTGAACTGTTTTAGAGTCTTGTTGATAGGTCTTTTTTAAACTTGGAATTTATATACTTCTTTAAGCTGTATTGCTTGTATTTGTTTAAATTTTCTTGGTGACTCACTGTCCAAAGAAGCCGATACGAAACACTTTGAAAATCCTTTCATGCGCAAATTATTTTTATGTTTGGAACTGATTATTTCAGCCAGGGAGTTTCAATCTACATGCTCTTTAAAGCACTGTGTTCCATTTTCAATACGTATTATTTAACTCTGTGAACAGCGATTAACCGTGTATGTACGCAAAATTATTTTGACTTAGAAGAACAGGCATCTTTTGACTTACTTCAGATCCCAAATCGTATATGGTGTTATGCAGGAGGGCTGGCTGAGATGTTCCAACATCTTCAGTCGATTTCGCTGCCATTTTTACCAAAACCCGTAAACAAGGATACTTACTACAACAAGTGTGCATCCCACATGCGCAGCTAACATTACCCCCAGTAAAAGATGATTCTTGTACAACACAGACACCTTTCTCAAAACTGAAACCTTTGGCTATTTTTCGAACGACGTCTAAGCCAAGAAACATCATGAGAAACACAGAGAAGACAATAAACGCTGTTGCTCCAGAAAGACACTTCAATCGGAGGACTGTTCGCTTTTCTTGCTTCAAAAGTTGTTCGTAAACTCGACGTATTTTCATCGATGGATGAATCCAAAGATATTCTGAAGAAATACCAAACAAATTTCGGAGAGTGAGATATGTTGAGCTTGACTCAGCTCAAAACAGCAATTCATACTTCGTTCTTCGCAACTGTCGACTTAGTTTTCGCTGCGAAGGTTGGCTTCTGTGTGTTCTCTGCAGGTGGTTTTCAAAAGGAACAAAAAGCTGACGTGTTGCAAGATTAATCTTACAAGACCCAAATAAAACGTTGATGAATATTCATTTTTTTTGTCAGTAAACGTGCGAACAAAAATCTTTACTAGAAGAACAAACTGCCGCCAAATTTTGGACATTAGAGTGGTGCTTTCATTTGGAAAAAATTAGTTTTCCTCTCTTGGGACGCTGGTATGACAATGGTCGAATGTAAAAGCGATAAATTGACGCGGATAAGTATTTTAAACGGAAACAAAAGCTTCACTTTTGGTTAAGCACTCACTGAATAAAATGATGAAATAGCGTATTTATTGCACGTCAAAATTCAGGGAAGAACTTTGTATATTTTGTCACCTTTTTTTCCTTTACAGTTTTGTAATTTAGAAATGCATTGTGTTTGTGTGGACGGCTTTTGTTCAGTAAATCTTTATTCATCCTTTCTAATCCCACAAATGTAAATTTTCGTCGTGTTAACATTCGTTGTTTTTCAGCGATCTGCATAATTATAAACACATGTTGTAGAGCGATATCTTATTTTCCTGAGTGTTACACAAAGTGTGAAGACTTCCTTAACAGGAAAACATACTTTCACACGGATTAGGGATCAATCTTGGTCATGTCTTGAGTTTTGCATCATTTAATCTTTGATTAGCAGCGCACTTACTTTAAAAAAAAGAGCAAAAGAAAAAACGAAACAAAAAAAATCAACATGACGAAGAAAATAAAAGGAAAAGCAAAGAGAGAGGGAGAGAGATCCGCCCCGGAACTGAAAGAAACTGTCCTTACTTATTGGTTTGTTACTATAGGGCCCACCCCTTCCATCTAACTCGTTCACTTACGATGGCATACACACTACCCCTAAGACTCCAAGAGGAATCATGCTCCATGTCATTGTCATCAGATGTATGACCCCCCGGAAGTAAAAATAAAAAACTGTAAAAGAAAGCGAAGAAGAAGAAGAAGAAAAAGAAGAAGAAGAAGAAGAAGAAGAAGAAGAAGAAGAAGAAGAAGAAGAAGAAGAAGAGGAAGAAGAAGAAGAAGAAGAAGAAGAAGAAGAAGAAGAAGAGGAAGAAGAAGAAGAAGAAGAAGAGGAAGAAGAAGAAGAAGAAGAAGAAGAAGAAGAAGAGGAAGAAGAAGAAGAAGAAGAAGAAGAGGAAGAAGAAGAAGAAGAAGAAGAGGAAGAAGAGGAAGAAGAAGAAGAAGAGGAAGAAGAAGAAGAAGAGGAAGAAGAAGAAGAAGAAGAGGAAGAAGAAGAAGAAGAAGAGGAAGAAGAAGAAGCAATTCAAAATTACATCGTTGAAATTGAGTAAAGTAATATTGCTCCGAGAATTGCATTTTTTTCTTCTTATCAAAAGAGTTTTAGAAAGTGATATAGAGCAAATTTCCTGGCAAATGTTGACACCTATTATTATAAGTTTCGAATTCATTAGGGGACCATCATCTTTTCTGTGTCAGTTTTTCGAACTTACTTTTATAATTTGTTTCCTTGCGACATCTGGAGCAGCAGTTTAAGTTTGCAGTTTCTGATCACGAACTTCCGCTCAATAAGAAGTAATCAAACTGCAAAGTGTAATTAGAGTTAAGAATGAAGACGAAGACCGTCAGTCAACACTCTAATTCTACATTCAGGCAATGAAAGCCAGATCCTCTGAAAATCCGGATCCGGTTTTTGGCGGAAAGTAATAATCTTGGCTGTATTGGCAAACTGATTCATTTCCATGACAAGTAAACCTGGAGGTACACAAGTTACAAAAAGCTAAGAGAAAGCAGAATAAAATTCAAAGGTGTTGTTTTTAGAAATATATGTGTGTGTGTGCGTGTGTTATAGCAATGTTTTTTTTTAAATTTGTTAATAGAACAAGTTATTTTTTGGAAAAAAATCGTTAACCTGTAGGAAATGAAAGGCACTCGTTGAAATAAAGGGATAAGAAAACCCAGTGAAGAGCATTTTGGTCGCAGAGTTTTTCCCATTTCTGAAGATCCAAAGCTCTAAATGGAAAATTGTTAAAGGTTAACTTTAGTTTAATCTCGTCAGCAACCGACATTTTACAAACAATCGTCCCCGTATTTCGTGAGAATCGTGTGAAACATCATCTGTGCGATTTTAGCTATGCGGTAAAAAGTTATTAAAATACTTCACTATTGATCAACAAAGAAGAAGATGATTAGTGAAACACAAATATAACGGACTGAATAACAAATGAATTTTATTACTTTAAAAGAGAAATGTTGAAAATTTTCAACACTGCGCAGTTTATATTCAACGTAAACGTTTCTTCCAAATCAATGCATAAGTCTCTTTTCAGTGAGGCATTTTCATAGAGTTTCCATACTGTTCTGATTCTAAAACGAGGGAAATCACTTAGAAGGACGCTTTTCTTCCTACTTTAGCGTCCCAGAGAAAATCAGCTCACAGAATCCAAATATACCTTGGATTGAACCTGATACTATCACTCAACCACTGTAGAGGGTTACCGTCCTCTGGAAACTGATTACAGATTTTATGCAGCATTGTACATTTCTAGATTTGGAGGCCGATGTTTCTTAGTACAAGCAGGAAACGGCTATTTTTCTCATCTTTGCAAATGCAGTATCGTCGTCGACAACAATCGCATTCAATCTTTTTGTTCTGTGCGCTATCATACGAACTTCAGCACTACACATACCGAAGAATGGTTTGCTTTGTTTATTAATATGCTCAGATCTCTTTGTGGGGCTGTTTTCACAAACCAGTTTTATGATCAAGGTAGGCTTTGGAAACGTCACGGTGAATCCTTCCAGAGCTTGTTTCCTATTGGTTCATGTCTGGGACATTTGGCGTTATTGGAGCTGGAGTGACATTTTTAAATTTGTTTTGTCTAAGTGTGGAACGATACATTTCTCTTATGTCTCCTCTTAGATACGAAGCCATTGTTACAAAGAATCGCGTGTTATTTGATGTGGTTACCTGTTGGATCTTCACTATTTCATCAGCATTGTCGCGGTTCGTAGAATCAGGTTTGGGTTTACTTGCATGTGTGATCATCCCATTGCTTCTGGTCTTAAATTGTTATTTCCATCTGAGAATTCTTCTCTTGGCGCGTCATCATAAGAAAGCCATCCGGGACATCACCCGTAATGTTGCAGCCAGTAAGGACAGAAACCCGTGTGTAACATCAAGAGGTAAGACGGCTCTAACCATGACCTACCTGTTCGCCTTGTACCTGATACGTTACACTCCACTTTTCTGGTGTTTTGTTGCCATGACGATAGAAGGTAGGATGACAAAAGACCTCCATGTGGTAATTGGTGTTGCAGCCACTGTAGTGTACACCAACTCATCTCTTAATCCAATATTTTACTGCTCGTGAATGCGAGAAATACGGAGAGCAGTTTTAAGACTTTTGAACAGTTTCAAAGGTAGCCAATAAGTTTTTTTTGGTAACTCATAGAAAAGAAGCCCCACAGTGAAAAAAGAAGGAGAAAATGAACAAAAATGGCTAGAAAGGAGGACGATTAAAAAAACAATTGCTAATGGAAAATTGGAAGTTTCTAGGTATTTTTAACCCTGTCGCTAAAATTGTGGTCTCGCTCCCTTTTCAAACATGATAATCCTCTGGACACTACACGCTAATGGTTCATAGGGTCAGGAACCTGCAGGATTTTAATATTGTTTTTTGTTTTTGTTTTTGTTTCTTTTTTACGCTTTTATTTTCTATTTTCTTATATATTAACAAGAAATTTCTTTGACCTGCAGATAGCAAATGCTAATCAGGGTGGGTTAATTTTTTTCCTTAACTATAATTTATTATAATTTACTGGAAATTAAACGAGAATGAGGAAATATAACATAAAAAGACAAAAAGATACACATGAAAACATAAATGAAAGATGTTCATTGTAAAGGCAAAGAAAGGTCGACTGAGATTTTCTGAGTGTATGCTAGATATTGTAAAACTGGTTCAAATTGGTTCAATTTTGCTGTTTGAAATTTAACATTATAATTATCTCATCAAGCTCCATATAAGAATTTTCAGTCTCTGGAATATTGAGAAGAGCTCTTTTTGTTTCTTTTTTGAAGGATTTCATTGACAACTTTTCATATTCATAACGTATCTCATTCCTGATTTTGACACCAACACGCTAAAAGGCCTTCTTTGCATTGTAAGCCTGCAGTACTTAACGCTAAACAGTTGTGGCGTTGATGAGCGAGTAGTATATGTATTGATGTTTGAAGTTCATACTGTTAGAGGGTGCACTGTTGTTACGAACATCCAGCTTTCATTTACGCAATGAGCTTCGTAATATAAGAAGGTGATAGGTGAATTTTTGCATTTACAAATAAGGGGATTGCATGAGAAGTTGTCAACCAAATAAAAACACTGGCCAAACTCTTCTCGAGACCTTCTTGTTAAAAGGCTAAGAGCTATATCTGATTATCTCTCACGCTGTAAGAGAACATGGATCGTTTATGCTGCTGTTGTCTTCACCTTTCTCAATACTTAAAGGAAACGCAACAAACCTCGCCGATTGTTGTCGTATCAATTGCTGTCAGATCGCAACAAGAATCTACTTTTTTTCCTTCAGTTCAGGCCCACGCCTGCAAAAACACAAAATTCAAACGATATCTGTCAAGGGTGTTATTTGTATTTGTTGTAGATTTTACAACTGCCTTCGTTATACCAGTAAATACCTTTTGTAGCCCTTTCTCTTTTATTAAGGCTACTTGAGATGTTCTCTTTTTCGCTGTTTGTTCTCTTTTTGTCTCTTCCTAGTAAGCTCAGGAAACTTTATACATTCCTCAATTGTTTCTCAAAGAGCAATGTACCATAGATTGTCCCATTGTTCAAAATAGTGTTTGCCCTTTTTACTCTGAGTAACAATGTCACTGTTCTAATGAATGAAATCATCAATACAAATAACAATATCTTAGTTCGTTTGTTAACCTTCACTTTCCCAAAAGGATACATTTTACAAGTGAGCAAACACAATTTAACTTAATTTCCTGCTTTAGAAATGAAAGTTAAAAGTATTTTTCAAAGAAATACTCATATCTAATAATGGGCAATCAGCCAGATTATTCCGTCCCCTTCAAAGGTGTATTTTGCCAATTCCTCGTAAGTTTACTTATGTAGCTTTGTAATATTTAACCAGGGCCATCTTTTCAATATCGATTTTTATGCAAATGAATTCATTCGTGCCTAATTGATATCTTTCAACACCTGTCCGAAGGCCCCTTCAATTCTGTGGTAAGTTCTCCTACAAACAGATGACTCGTAAAAGCATGTATAAACTGAAAAAACGACATCGATTAAATAGTTTTCAATCTTCAATAAAATTACTCAACGCTTGGTGAAAATAAGGGAAAATATTCGTTTTAATTGTAATGTTACTGAGGCAAGGTAATGAACTAAAGTGCACTTACGGAGAAAATTGAAAATTTAATTAAGGACAGAAACACAAGAGGATGAGAAGTATTTGCTTGTGAACCCGTAGAGTTCAGAGGCTTTTTTCCAACGAAAAAACATTAAAGGGGGTTACGGATTTTGAAAACTCGACTTGTTAACCGTTGGAAATTGTTTTCAAGATAAATGAAGAGATTAAAACGACAGAAATGAACAACAGCTGCAGCTTGAACGAGACCAGGAAGTCGCTAAATCGATCCCTCGATAGGAGCTGTTATTTCCTTGAAATCAACGCCGATGTACCTTTATACGTTTTTATCGTGAACGTAACAGTTTCCGTTATCAATGGAGCAACTTCTGTTGTGGCAGTGACGGTAAACACTTTAGTACTTATTGTCTTTTGGAAAACTTCCGGCCCTTCACACGGCTGGTAATGTCCTCGTAAGCTGGTTGGCTTTCTCCGACTTAGTGGTCGGTTTGGTTTCCCAGCCTGCATACATTCTGTACAAAACCATTGAAAACCGAGGAGAATTTCGATTGCTTTGCATGACGCAGTTAATAGCAGAGCTCAGTCACAGGCTGGACAGCATCTGGTGTCTCTCGTTCCTAACACTGACTGCTATCGGTGTCAAGAGGTACATCTCGCTGTATCGACCACTAACTTACAACACGCTGATCACAACTAGGAGAGCCTTTCTGGTAGTGGTATTCTTCTGGAGAGGTCTCATTTTGAGAGAAATCTCCCGCTTTTGGTTCCTTGACAGCATCTCTGCTAGCTACCCAGCCATTATTTCGATCATCATTTGCCTTGGCTTGAGTTTATGATCTCATTGGAAGATTTACTCAATCGCAGTACGACATCAAAACTCCGTGCGGGACATCGCGCGCGTAACCGCACGCTTGCAGGGCCAAAATTTTTCACAGAACACGCGACGCGAGAGGAAGGCGGCAGTTGCTGTGTTAGGGGTGTTTCTCCTGTTCTTGATTTGTTATTGTCCGATGATGTGCTGTTTGATAGCTCAAGCTGCTTTTGCCGTGTCGGTGACATTGTCATATGTGGGTTTTATATCTCATTGTATCTGATTTATCACTTTCACGGGTTTATTACGAATCAACTTAACGGCCTGCTCCCAGTTGGCTTGTTACAAGTAGCTCAATTGGTAGAGCGCTGCACTAGTATCGCAGAGGTCAGTGGTTCGAGTCCCGTACAGGCCTGATTTTTTTCAGGTCTGATTTTCGCTATTGCTTAAATAGCGCTATCTACTGCGAGGATCGTGTATCATACGTATCTAATACCGCAGTTCAAAATATATGAACTTCATATATTTCATTGTATCTGGCTAACAATTGTGTTACAGACTAACAGTTGTGTTACAGACTAACAGTTGTGTTACAGACTAACAGTTGTGTTTGTGTTATAGACTAACAGTTGTGTTGTAGACTAACAGTTGTGTTATAGACTAACATTAGTCTTATAGACTAACAGTTGTCTTATAGACTGCGTTATAAACTAACAGTTGCATTATAGACTAACAGTTGCGTTATAGACTAACAGTTGTGTTATAAACTAACAGTTGTGTTATAGACTAACAGTTGTGTTATAGACTAACAGTTGCGTTATAGACTAACAGTTGTTTTTGTGTTATAGACTAACAGTTGTGTTATAGACTAACAGTTGTGTTATAGACTAACAGTAGTCTTAGAGACTAACAGTTGTCTTATAGACAACAGTTGTGTTACAGACTAACAGTTGTCTTACAGACTAACAGTTGTGTTACAGACTAACAGTTGTGTTACAGACTAACAGTTGTGTTACAGACTAACAGTTGTGTTACAGACTAACAGTTGTGTTACAGACTAACAGTTGTGTTACAGACTAACAGTTGTGTTACAGACTAACAGTTGTGTTACAGACTAACAGTTGTGTTACAGACTAACAGTCGTGTTACAGACTAACAGTCGTGTTACAGACTAACAGTTGTGTTACAGACTAACAGTTGTGTTCAAGACTAACAGTTGTGTTACAGACTAACAGTCGTGTTACAGACTAACAGTCGTGTTACAGACTAACAGTTGTGTTAGACTAACAGTTGTGTTACAGACTAACAGTCGTGTTACAGACTAACAGTCGTGTTACAGACTAACAGTCGTGTTACAGACTAACAGTCGTGTTACAGACTAACAGTCGTGTTACAGACTAACAGTCGTGTTACAGACTAACAGTCGTGTTACAGACTAACAGTCGTGTTACAGACTAACAGTCGTGTTACAGACTAACAGTCGTGTTACAGACTAACAGTCGTGTTACAGACTAACAGTCGTGTTACAGACTAACAGTTGTGTTACAGACTAACAGTTGTGTTACAGACTAACAGTTGTGTTACAGACTAACAGTTGTGTTACAGACTAACAGTTGTGTTACAGACTAACAGTTGTGTTATAGACTAACAGTTGTGTTATAGACTAACAGTTGTGTTACAAACTAACTAACAGTTGTGTTACAGACTAGCAGTTGTGTTACAGACTAACAGTTGTGTTACAGACTAACAGTTGTGTTACAGACTAACAGTTGTGTTACAGACTAACAGTTGTGTTACAGACTAACAGTTGTGTTACAGACTAACAGTTGTGTTACAGACTAACAGTTGTGTTACAGACTAACAGTTGTGTTACAGACTAACAGTTGTTACAGACTAACAGTTGTGTTACAGACTAACAGTTGTGTTACAGACTAACAGTTGTGTTACAGACTAACAGTTGTGTTACAGACTAACAGTTGTGTTACAGACTAACAGTTGTGTTACAGACTAACAGTTGTGTTACAGACTAACAGTTGTGTTATAGACTAACAGTTGTGTTACAAACTAACTAACAGTTGTGTTACAGACTAGCAGTTGTGTTACAGACTAACAGTTGTGTTACAGACTAACAGTTGTGTTACAGACTAACAGTTGTGTTACAGACTAACAGTTGTGTTACAGACTAACAGTTGTGTTACAGACTAACAGTTGTGTTACAGACTAACAGTTGTGTTACAGACTAACAGTTGTGTTACAGACTAACAGTTGTGTTACAGACTAACAGTTGTGTTACAGACTAACAGTTGTGTTACAGACTAACAGTTGTGTTACAGACTAACAGTTGTGTTACAGACTAACAGTTGTGTTACAGACTAACAGTTGTGTTACCGACTAACAGTCGTGTTACAGACTAACAGTTGTGTTACAGACTAACAGTTGTGTTACAGACTAGTTGTATTGAGGACAACTGTCATTCCACCTGTACCCACATTACAAGAGGGACATTTCCTCTTAGGCCGAACATTTGACCTTGAAGGAGAATCTAAATTAACAATTTTCATATTCAAAAGCCAACATGAAATCACTATTCCCTTAACCAGAGAATAAAAAATGAGAGTTGTCTTTATATTTATTCTATTTCGCCATTTCTTGGAGATATATGAAGGGATGTCTTATTAAATTTTCTGAAAAGGATTTGGTTCTGAGACCGTAAGACTGACTTCTCATATATTTGTAGACATCATTACGGTGCACAGAAATTACACGAGCCTTTGAGATTTTTCATCATGCTGTCACTCAATTACCAAAAAGAAAAAGACAAAGTATAAACTAGAAATGTAATTTTTCAGTTGGATTTGAGCAGATTTTGCTCGCCCAATGGGACTGAACGTTCTCTTAGCCTTTCATGTTGCTCCCGCGACTCTTAGCTCATTATCAACCCATTCCTGAAAAGATCAAGTCAAATTCATAAACCATAGCAAAATTGACTGATACTGTGCAATATTCTTCTTTGCTTTGGTAGATGGGTGTCTCGCTGTCTTAATAGATAGAGATATTTCAGATTCTAGTGAGAATATTAATATCGATTCCATGGCTTAAGACAAAACAGCATCGTGATCAAAAGTTAAATTCTTCAAAGTTGAAGACTTCAAAGGTTCCATTGCTTTTTACAAACGTAACCCCTGTTTTTAGAAGAGCAGTTCAAATCATTCCATTTGCCTGTAACCCTATCCACGACTTCAGTACAATTTTCTTCTCCCATATTATTTGGTTCACCAGTATTCCATTTGGTAAATGACTTGGTAGATCCATCATTCCATTCAAACACAGAGTTGTCTCTCAAGTTGTTAAGTCCAATCCAGTATTGATTTGATGATGCAACCTTTTCGCGAATAAACTTGTTTTCTGCTTCTGAATGAATGGATGTCAGATTGCTTTTGAAGTTTTTACAGGCTTGCTGAGCACTGAACCAGTTTACTTGTTCATTAAACTCCTTATAGCACGAATTGTTAACTCTGAGCCAATCAGGAGTGAGGCATGGGGCTGTAGAAGTAATACCACTGTGTTAGTCGTTTTATAAGCAATCAAATAATGACAGGGTGTGCCGCAGCAACAAAATGCGCATGCACCGATAGTGATTATGGTTTATTAGATCAAGGCATTTATTACCAAAAGAAAAGATTAAGGTAAGCAATCTAATTCGAAGCCATGGAAATTTGTTCCAGCCTTACGAGACCACATCTTTATATCTTTTATAGTGTAGGAACCTGAAGTCATCATTCAAGCAATACCAGGCTAGAACAGCTCTTCATGGCCTCCAACTGATAAAAGACCTGATTACACTACCCATTGTCGCCCCACTATACATTCTTTAGCAACAACAAATCATTTTCACCATGTCAATAAATTATCACCTTCGTCATAAATGTAAACAAACTATCTTCCAAATGTACTTATAAAGATCGTTGTCTGGGTTGCGTTACTTGATAACTCAGTCTAATGCTCGTCTTTCCTGAGAGACAAAATTAGTTTCTCGTCCTTCGGAAAAAAACGTACCCTATTAGGAAATGAGGAAGTTTTGGTTTTCTGAACTGCCCTAGCCTTTTGTCATTTCCTTCTGACAAAGAGCTAATGCTCGAAACGTCAGTTCTGAAACTCTTCACTATGGCCATTTTATATTATCAACTCAGTCGATAAAAACGAAATTGCCTTGTTAAACTCCCCCACCGACGCACCACCACAATTTCTTTAGAAACGTTCCTCCTTTATTTGAAAAAAACTCTTTACTGTGGCCAATTTACAATATCAACTCAGTTGATAAAAACAAAATTACCTTCTTAAACTTCCCCACCAACACACCACCACAATTTCTCTAGAAACTTCCCCCTTTTATCATAAAATACTCGAGGAATGCGGTTAATTCGTTGATGTTAACATCCAATTAGATGTGAATATTCGCGATTATGATTGACATTCAAGTACAATAGAAGCACTGTCGATTTAAGCACCTCATATAAACCTAAAGTATATAAACTTACCAGTTTCACAAAACTTTCCAACGACGAGCGGCTTGCATGAACACGTGAATCGCTTGCCTGTAACGTCACAGGTCTCGTGACACGTTCCACCGTTAAAACAGGTTTGAGTTGCACAGCATCCATTGTGACACTCGGCCAAAGGGTAGTTTGCCTGAAAAAACATGTTTATCCAGAACCAAAAGGTAAATTACAAAATACAGTACAGTTATGTTTCAAATAATAGATTCATGAATTAAGTTGAACCGTGAAATGTGCACATAAGTTCCAACGAGAGTTGGAGGAATGGTTGTTATTTTTTAGCTATTTCAAAATTGGTTTTAAATAACTAGAAGAGCTTGTTCGAAATTCACTGTCGACAAAAAATGATAACAACAAGTGAATTTAATCAGTTTTTTTGTTTTTTTGTATAGATGTTCCTCTTCGGAAACTACTTCCATTAAGTGATTACTTTTTGCTGTACCAGTTATGGACGTTTAAGGCAAATTTGACTTGCCAGAGCAGCACTACATTTTTTTAGAAGCTCAAAGCTCCTCTGGTAATTTTAGCTGTCCTTACCCTGATGCCATAGTTGATGGCGAGATCGTAGTATTGCGATCCCTCTAGAGGCTTCAACGCACTGAAATTGGTGTACCTGCTTTCCTCATTAAGCTCACAGTTATTTTGATTCACATTGGTCAAATAATTAAACGAGATGCACCGACAGTCAGACTGACATTTTTCAAAGCATTTGATTGGCTGCGCTACTGTCACCTGACACAGCAGGTGACCCCGAAGGGCGTGGTTGTTTATCATGTTTCTTCCTGGAGCGAAGAAAAATCCTCCTGCTGAACAGTTGTTTATGTTTGAAACTACACCAAGCTGTGAAGAATGAAGAATGACGACCGCAGCCATTGTCACCATGACTCCACTAAAAAGCTCGGTTAACATGTCTCAGGTATCCAATAAAGTTATTGTTGTTGTTGTTGTTGTTGTTGTTGTTGTTGTTATCCGCCGGAGAGGTCTTTAACTGAGTAAAATATGTGAAATGAACTTACGTACAGAATTACAAAATTCAACTTCGCCTCTTAGGTGGAACATAAGAACTTGCTAACCAAACTGCAATTGTAAATCGACCTTTTCTTCAATGAAAATGCAGTGTCACTTGACAGTTAGATCAAAATTGTTTGCTGACTTTTAATTTTCTCGAGGCTTAGAGTGTGCGTGGTATTAGTAATTTCAAATGTTGCATTACATAAGACAGAAGTCTTTGATCATTAATCATATTTTCTCACGCGCAATAACGGGTACTTTCGTCACAGGGAATAGTGCGTGAGAAGGCTCATGTAGCTATGAGAAGTGACTGGATGTTTTTTTTGGAATTAATTTTCACCTGCTCTTTGAGTGAAACCCGAACTGGCTCAATATGTTCAACAAACTATCAAGAGCCTCTGACTGTTGCATCGTGACAAAGATCTATTTCATTCTCTCCTTTGATTGTTGCCAAATAAATAGGTAAATGAGTAGATGAATTCAAAAAGAAAGACGAAAGAAGAAAAAAATCTATTGTTAAATCTTCAGAGCCAGGATACTCACGAGTATGCAAATCATATTCACTCGGTCTTTCTTTTTTCGTACCAAGCCACGTTTTTTAGGCAGAAAACTGCCTGTAAATGTTTTCCGACAATGTTCAAGTTGCTCTTCAGTTTTCAATATTTTTAGTTTATTGCAGCATAAGTGTAATAGCCACTGTAATGTTAGCGCAGTGAGCATATATACAGGGAAAGATATTATACACTGACAGGTGGCACTGAGACAAAAAAACGACAATTCTTACTTACTGTGATGGGTGGCTGGTTTTGCCGTTCAAATTAACATGTTACGAGTTAAGGTGATGATTCTGAAGAAGAGAAGCGAGGGGATCTTTGATGCATCGGCCTGAAAAATTTTCCTTAATTGACATCTTAATGCTGATGACCAATAAAATCATAAAAACCAAGTCACAAGATGGTAAGTTGTTTGCACTGACAACATTATTACCGTGCTACTCGTATTCTGATTGGTTACCCCGTTTGTTTTCCATCAAGGGGTAATGCTAGAACGTGCCCGATTATTAACAGGTGTTTCCATACAGGGTGTTTAAGATCTAACTTTTAAAGTGCTACTGAAGCGAAAATCAATCTACTGTAAACAACGATTAATTATTACTTCGATTCCTATTTAATCAGATAAACAGTTTTTAAGCCATGAAAACATTTTCATTGTATTTTTGGAGCGCGAACACAGACAAGTTGCTGACAAAAGTGCGTCCGGGCGATTTCCTAATTAGTTATGCATGTGACGTCACACGGTTGACACATCGAGCGCGGGGGAAAGTGCAGCTCATACATTTCACAATGGCGAAGCATGGTGGAAAGACTTGTGCGGCCGGTGCTCCCGGAGGCATCAGTTGTACGAACAATTCTTATACTCCAAATGTTTCCATGCATTTATTCCCTAAAAGTGAGAAAGTAAGGGATCAATGGGTAAAGTTTGTGAATGTTCATAGGCCAGATTGGAAACCTTCATCGCACAGCACATTGTGCTCCTTGCACTTTCACGAGAGCTGTTTTACAAGGCTAAAATTAAGCAGATTGTTGCCAGCCAAAAGTAGTGATGAAAACAGCATGAGCTCTGAAGAAATTTCAAGCACGAAGCCCAAAGAAAAACGAGTTTTAAAAACGGGATCAGTTCCAACTATCCAATGCGCTATCCAAGCACCAGTGATCGAACAAAGCGCTCGTGAGAGGAGAAGATCGCAAGCGGTAAGTGTGGAATGCATGCTTTCTTTGTTGTAATAATTTTCATAAGTTAACGTCGTCTTCGACAGTTTCGTTGCCAGTTAAGAAGAGAGATAACGAAAAATCATTGAGATAATAATTACGATTCACGTCGTATTTTAATCCGATTTACCAACAAGCGTTTTCGGTGTTGGATGCTCATATTAAGTTTAAACAACAAACATGAAATGAACCGCGGTTATGAAACGTATATGTGCACGATCCTTCGCAGTAAAGCACTATTTAAGCAATAGTGAAAATCAGACCTGAAAAAAATTCAGGCCTGTACGGGATTCGAACCACTGACCTCTGCGATACTAGTGCAGCGCTCTACCAATTGAGCTAACAAGCCAACTGGGAGCAGGCCATCAAATTAATTCGACATAAACCCGTAGATGACTTGGCTTGTTAACTCAATTGGTAGAGCGCTGCACTAGTATCGCAGAGGTCAGTGGTTCGAATCCCGTACAGACCTGAATTTTTTTCAGGTCTGATTTTCACTATTGCTTAAATAGTGCTTTACTGCGAAGGATCGTGCACATATACGTTTCATAACCGCAGTTCATTTCATATGTTCGTTGTTTGATTTATCATCTACGGGTTTATGTCGAATTAACTTGATGGCCTGCTCCCAGTTGGCTTGTTAGCTCAATTGGTAGAGCGCTGCACTAGTATCGCAGAGGTCAGTGGTTCGAATCCCGTACAGGCCTGAACTTTTTTCAGGTCTGATTTTCACTATTGCTTAAATAGTGCTTTACTGCGAAGGATCGTGCACATATACATATTAAGTTTGTTTACGTGCGATTTAATGGCTACTTAATGACATCAAAAAGTTATCCAGCGAGGACCAAACCAGCTGCCTAGAAGGGTTCCATTCAACCTTGAATCAGTTTCATCCTAAGATGATATGTTTCTCCTGGCTTGGCTCATACTGCAGGTGGGATCATATTATCTCAGAAAACAAAAATAGTACCACCAAAAGCTGGTGATGCATGTCATCTAAATTATGGTAACATTCCTTTATGGAAATCCTTACCCTCCTTTCAAATTCTTTCAAAATTTGTGTTCAGAGCCAAAATAAAATCTGACTGCTTTGATTTACTCGTGCATCAAAATTTCTGTTATAGTCCATGATGTAGCTTGGTGTGTTTTACGTCCTAGGCACATCTTAGCTAGCCTACATTTTAATGAGAACTTGCTGAGGGAGCCCCAAAAGACAAAGGATGGAAAGGAGTACTTATTAGTAACATACCTGAAGTACAAGTTTGGAGAAGAAGTTGTGTGAGAAATAAGAGTATCTCCCACTTACAGTATTACTAAGTGTAATGATATGCAGCAGCCACAGTTTGCAGTTAATGCCAGAGGATACTGATACAAAGAATGCACTAGCTTTCACAAGTATTTTCTACTCACACTGCCAAAACTGAATCTCATGCTTTTTAGGTCATGAACATAAATTTTAATCCTTTGTTTTCCCCTTGTTTTTCCCAGAATATGTGGACAATGTTAGGGAACTAGTGTTTTGCATGTTCCTTGTGGAAAGGGATGCAATCCTTTCTAAGTATAAGGCAGATATTCCCGCACCTTTGAACTCGAAGTTCACTGACAGGCAATGTAGAGCAGAGGCTAGAGAGAATTACAACAAGAGAAAGCAGACAGAAACAGCTCTATACCCTTCAGGTGAGATTTTGTGAAATTGAGTACATAATCATACATTATATCATTCAAGCCCTACCCATCAAACTATGGTCAATATTTTGTTTCTGGATGTTTGCCAAAGTAAGGGTTGGCAAGCTCTGGTATATAATTCAATGGGGCTGTCACTAAAATTTCAAGTTGCAGGATAAATACAACAATTATGCGGAGAATCAAACAGCTTGGGGTTTCCTTTGGTTCTATTAATTTTCTTTTTTCCTATACAAGTAGCCAGAGGCCAACTTCATACTGTAGAAGCCTGGAGGAATCCCAGGCTCCTGCCTCTTAAATACAACCCTGAATCTGGAAGGCGTTAATATTGTACCAACTACCAAAAGAACACAATATCAACAAGAAATGTTTTTTTTCTACTTTAAATAAACATATTCTACTTGCAGCTGAAATTCTGAGTGAACTTCAGGCATCAAGCACCCATGCTAACCAACAGCCTTCCAAGAAGAAAAGAAAAACACCTACATGCAGAAAGTGCAAGCTGCCAATGAAAAACCTTGCAAGAGGAAGCTGTTCTGGTGCAAGTACCACCTAAAACACATATGCCAGTCGGTGAACATACAGACATTGTGATTGGATATCAAAAGAAACTTTAGTAAATAAATTTTGTTTGTGTTTATCATGGCCGAATGTTGAGACTAAAAAATAAATTGTACTATATTTACACTTTTCACAACAGATACATGTACTGTGACAGGGACCTTGCATTTGGTATGTAGCTTTGGAAAATAAAAGATCAAACACTTGAATGCACGGAGGTCATGACTTTTGTAAAATGTGGTGGCTCCTAAAAGAGCCGTTGTTGTACAGAGTTTTTACATTGTTGCTTAATTTTGCCTGTGCTCTGCAGTGATGTAACCTCTGGTGGAGGCAGTCTGATACTTCTGCCTAATTCTATTGTATAAGTATACAGGCAGGAAGTGGTTTAGTGTTGTTCCAACAAAGGGGCCCAAACATCCACCACACAAGAAAGCAGTATGCAGTGGCACGACAGCTCCTAAGAAAGAAGAAAAGTTTACAGTTTTTATGAGTTATAGCTCTTGGAGTTGTATTTTTAACAAACCAGTGTCATCTCCTCCTCCCCTCCACCAAAACCATCAAAAACAAAATAATAACATTGAGCGAAGTTGACACAATTGATGTTAGAGTGATCAACAAAATATTGTTTTCAGGTTCTCCTTTTAATTCTCACAAAAGACTTTTACATCTGAAATTGCTTAGATGTTGCCAATAATATCGGAGCATTATTGCTGTTAAAATAAAGTCGGTCTAAGTCAAATTACACAGAAAACATTCTGCAGCAACCTAACTTGTAAGCTATTTTTATGTACTTGATTGGGTGAGCCTCATTCACATTCGGTCGATGCGCTTGACGGAAATGAGGCGAAGTTTTATAAACATAAGAAATCCTACTTACTCCTTTTTCGCATTTACTGTTCCTCTGGTTGGAAACTTGTAAGCCTGGCCATTCTTGTCCTTCATCAGAGGGCAAACCTGCTCAAGTACTGTGGCGTTTGTCAGAGCGTCGAAGTCTGGATGGTCGAGCACGCAATTACCTTCGATGCCTTCAAAGGTCAGTTTTGCCATGGCTGCCGTGACTTCCTTACAGCAATGAAACTCCAAGGCATTCCACAGAAGTTCTGTATCGCAGTTGTTGCAACGACACTTGAATTCAGAATAATGTAAACATCAGGAAAGACTGATAAGCGCGAGCCCGAGACAACTTAAGTATTATGCAAATTAAACACACTCGCGTGGACGAAAACAAACGAAGACAAGGTGTAATGTCGGAGTTTCACTTTAAGTTTTCACCTACCATTCATCTACGGTTATTTGATTCTCGGACCTAGACTCCAATATCGCCGGAGTCAAACCATCTTCGTCTTCACCTGGTTCTTCATAGCCTTCAGGTGCCTCAGGCTCGAATCGGTATGGCTCCACGAGTCCGCCAACCACTCCGAAATCTCTCTCGTTTTCGCTTTCTCCTGCCTCCGAAACATTCCTAGAACTCGAGTTGGAATCCGAATCGTCAGAACTGGACATTATATAAGATGTAGTAGCAGGCTAAGATGTATTGCGAAGTCACCAAGAACTCGAAGATTGATTATGGATTACAGCGTGTCAACCGTGTGACGTCACAGGTGTTGTCAACCGCTGGAAACCTCGAAGGCTCAGAATTCGCGAAATGGACGCACTTAAAGAAGTACTCTTTGAGCTCCGATTTGAGAAATTTTTGGACCGTCATTATACGTTTTTATTTTTTAAACCCACTTTTCTATGATTGAAAAACCTTTTTCCTTTCAAAAAGGGTATTCATGAAATTCACTTCAGTAGCACTTTAAATGCATTTAGTTTACTTATTTGGCTCGAAGCAATCTAAAATTTGTCAAAAAAGAGGGTAAAATAGGAACTTTCCTTTTCTTGTTATATATCAGTGACCTTCTACTTGCAATACCGGATTGCAATGTGGATATATATGCCGATGACACTACACTGTGGAAAGCTAATTCTAATCCCTTGTACATCCAACATGGAATTCAGGGAAGTCTCAACAAAACGAATCACTGGTTCTCGCTAAACAAGATGGTCCCAAACGTAAAGAAAACAAAACAGCTACTTGTTGGAGCCGAGCAAATACTTTCTCACTGCGCAAACCCATCGCTTAACCTCTCGATGCAAGGCACTGTAATCGAAGAGGCCGTAAATGAAAAGCTGCTTGAGTGGTTTGAAGATAGACAAGCATCTTAATTAGAATAGCCATATAGATTACATGATCACTAAATTAAATTCTAGGGTAAATCTTCTTAAGAGCCAGAAAGTACCTGAATCTATCACTTAGGATTTTGCTTTACAACGTTTTAATTAAACCAATCTTTGAATATTGTTGTTTAGTGTGGGGGAACACTAAGATTGATAATTTACAAAGGCTCCTTAGAATTCAAAAACGTTGTGCCAGAGTAATTTTAAGAGAGAACAGTTGACCTTTTCAAGAGATTAGGTTGGATACCCATTAGTGGCATAATAGCGCATAGAAAACTGGGATAATTCATGAGTATGTGGGCCAATTCCCCTATGAAAAATTAACAAAAAGAAATATCCAAAAAGCATCATACATAAATCAAGGGGATCATTATAAGTATGTGGGCTAAGTCCCCTTTGAAAAATTAATAAAAAGAAATATCCAAAAAGCATCTTACATAAATCAAGGCCACAAAATATGTAAAGTTTAGTGATATCGTAAATGACGAAATTATCTCTGGACTTTTAAGAGACCTTAAAATTGCCACTTTTTAGACACGTTAAAGTTGCCACTTTTAAGACGCTTTAAAGTTGCCACTTTTAGGACGCCTTAAAATTGCCACTTTTAGTACACGTTAAAGTTGCCACTTTGAAGACGCCTTAACTGAATAGCCACTTTTATCAGACCTTAAAATTGTCAGTTTAAAGACGCATCCACTGGCCTGGATGCCTTCTTATCTTTCAAATCAGTTCCAATATGTCAGGGTGGCGAATGATTGTTCATCTAAGCACAAGCTGGCCTGTGGTGTTCCACAGGGTTCTGTGTTAGGACTGATTTTGTACGCTATGTACACGGCCCCGATTGCAAATGTCATCAAACGTCACGGTCTGAGGTATCATTTCTATACTGATGGCACGCAGATATACACATTCAACCCCTCAGATGCTTTACAGTCCAAATCCCTAGTGGAGGAATGTATTCAAGATGTCCAACTATGGATGATAAGACGGAGCTCCTTGTCCATACTACTCGCCACCCTCCTCAACCTCCACGGGATTCGATCAAGATCGGAGCTGACATTATTGAAGCTAGTAAATCCGGCTGCCAAGAACATTGGTGTTTGGCTTGATATAGTGTGCTTTCTATGGATGAACAAATAAATAACGTCTGCAAAACTGCCTTTTTCCACCTTCGTAACAGAGCTAAACTTAGAAAGTTCCTTTCGCACCGTCAGTGTGAAATACTCATTCATCATTCATGCCTTTATTTCGTCGTAGTTGGATTATTGTAACGTTCTTCTATCTGGCCTACAGCAGTCACAAATTAATAGACTACAACATGTACAAAATTCAGCTGTCCGCCTGCTTACAGCCACCAGCAGATATGATCACGTTAGTTAGAAGCCTACATTGGCTGCCTGTGTCCGCCCGTATTGATTTTAAGATACTTCTTCTCGTTTTTGAAGTATCAAATGGTATGAGTCCTCTGTATCTTAGTGAACTGTTAAGACCGTACATTCCCAATAGAAACCTAAGATCTTCCAAGAAAAAACTCTTAGTGGTACCTAAATGCAATCTTAAAACATATGAATATAGAACGCTCTCTGATAGAGCTCCTACTCTGTGGAACGCCTTGCCGTATGATATTAGGCAACTGCATGGGCTTTTTAACAACATTTTAGTCTAAACTTAAAACCCATTTACTTAGGCAGTTCTAGTTTTTGCTTTCATTGATTTTTCACTAGTTTTTTATTAATTCACTTTAATTCCTAATTGATTATATTTTTCTATCACTATCATTGTAAAGCGCCGCTGAATCTTTGAGAAGCGTTGCGCTCTATAAGCTATGTATTGTATTGTATTGTATTACGTCTTTTTTTTCCAACCTGCCGCAAAAATAACCAAACAGCGTTTAGCGAATGATCCACCAATCACTGAGGGTGTACATTAACAGTTCGTTGATTGCCATTTTAGCGATGCAGTATGAAATAATGTATGAAATAAGCAACTGCCATGATACGACATAAACGGAGGAAAACCGTCAGTCGATAAATGCCAAATTAATTAGTACGTAAATCTCTCTACAGACTTTAGGAAACGTGAAGGCTTTGAATGTTAGTCATTCTCGTGGATGCTCTTAAATAACGAGCTTGGGGTACTTGTGGTTCATCCGAGTTTAAAGAGGCTAAGAAAAGAACACCGATAACATCAAAAAAGATTTTGTATTCTATAATCATGTTGGTGTACACAAAATAAACTAATTGAAAACTTTGGAATCAAATGTAAAAGCTGGTGACTATTCATTTGCATTCTGTTTATCCATATGTAACTATGTTGATCTCACAAGAATTAGGGTATTTATCTCTATGCTAGTCCTATTGACGGGTGGGGTGTGGGGGGTGGGGTGGAGGGGTAGAGAGAACTAAATGTAACTGAAGAAAAATAAACAACTGGAAGGGTTTCTAGCAAACACAAGACCAACCTACAATGGCCTGACATGAACCAATTTCTCCTTCACCTCCCTACTGTTCTTGAAGAAGCGTTACTGTGACAGGCTACTATTATTTAGTCCATCATGTAATATGAATGATAGTTTGTATGATCAACCAGCAAAGAATAAAAAATTTTATCTAACATCAGGTTAAAACGTACCCTGAGGCACTAGGCGGCAGGTTATTGGGAAGATTACGTTGAACCGTCCTAAGAAATATCAAGTCACTTTGTTCTGTTTCGAGAAAACCACTTTAGCAGCGAGACAGTGTAGTTTTTCACAATTACCAGTTTTGAAACTGACCTCCAGAGTGTCAGCTGATGAAAAAATTCCCTCTGCTCCACGGGCATGGAATGATTAGGTTTTCTAAAACGATTACACACTATTTTCTCCTAACAGAACACCACAGATGAATCTTAATACTGCTTTGTAGAAATTTCACAAAAAAAAGGCTCTTTGCCATTGACATCTACAGGTTTTTTGATCTGGTTCACTGCAAGGAGAATTTCTGTTTGGAGGATCCTTGGTAGCAAAGACTGAAGAATAATGTATCCATCTCTATGTATCTGTGGTGCTATTTAGTAGCTTTATAAATTCTAAGAGCAACATATACAGCTAAACTTCCAACTGCCAATCCAATTGACAAAGCCCCTAGGTTGGAATTGTAGAAATGTTTTAATGTACTAATTACTGCATTAGGGGGTTCTTCCTGATCTGGTTCAAGTCTTGCTGGCCCATCCATCATTGTTACTTCTGGTGAGCTTGGGACTTCATTTGACTACAAAATAGGACAAACATCAATAAACTAAAACCACAATTTTGGTACAAAGGAAATATATCCTGATGTCTTTATTTACAGCCAGTCATGGGTTGCTGATGTAACCCCACATTGACAAATCCACAGCTTGTGTAAAGAAAGATATTCTTTGGAGAAATCAAATGATGAACAACAGCTCAAAAAAGTAAAATATAATCAAAACTGACCGACAGATATGCCTCAGCATTCTTCTCGACTAGTAAGGAAACAGTTTCTTCTGCTTTGCGGAATTCGTTGACAGCTTCATCATGAGTTACACACTTCAGATTGGTGGCATTTAGCTGCGGACAAAATACAAAGAATTACAATAAACTTTGGATAATTCATCTAATTGTGTTCAGTTTGAGAACCATGCCAAGCTAGATCTAACATTCTTAGAACTTAAAAGTGTTTGTTAATATTTTACTTGACCTCTGGACCTCTACCACATGCACCATTGGCCAGCCAAAAACCAGTGTATGGCGAAGAGTCAAACCAGACCGGTTAAATCCTGAGACTATATTGCAGTGTCACTGTGTTGTAATATTTCTTGCTGTGATGAAGTGTTTGCTCTAGTCTGTTTGCGGTGTTGCGATATTCAGAACCCCCCCATGTCCCCCTCACTCTCACTGAATAAAGCCATTGCTCGGTCCATAAGAGAGAAACTTCCTGCATACCGCTAGAGTCAGCAGTGTAAAAATTAATTACAAAAGGGGTAAATTCTCATCCTTGTTAAAGATTTACCCTTTACACCCTAACATTAGTATTGATATTCTCCATTGATCTCAACTTTGTTGGACAGTCCAGATCTTTTTAATTTGGTGATCATTTCCAATGTTCTGACGACCTTACCATTTGATTAAAGGGTAGTATTGTAAGGAGAAATTGGAAGCCAGACACTCTTTGGGGATTAAGGGTTACACAGTGGGTTCTTTACTACTGAACCCTTAACAGTTTGCCAAAAGTCAAAGCTTGAAGGCAGCATGGCAGTGTGTCAGATTTGCAATCCGCCGCTCCCGGGTTCAAGTCCCGCCGTGGCCACTACCTGGATTCGTTTCACGGTAGCCCCGAGTTTCAAATCCTCGGCCATGCTTGTAATATAGCCAACTGGTTTGCCTTCAGCCAGTTGGGATTCTTAATAACGTTATTTTCAATTTGAATTATTTGTTCCAGTTGTTTGGTGGAAAACCTGTATACTAGCTCTAGCTAAGTGTTTCCCCACGTTAAAAACTGTTTATTTTTTTTAATTAATTTTTTTTTTATTAAACCCTGAACTGGGTCTAATTAATTTGAACATTCAGTGTATTTTTTGTTTTTTTGTTTTTTTTCTTCCTTTTTTTTTTTTTTCAAAAAACCCTTCTTCAACTACTTACTGCCAATATCCTGTCTCCTGGTTCCAGTCTCCCATCTCTCCCAGCCACACTATCAGCTCTGACCGTGGTGATGAATATTCCTGGGTCACAACCGACATGAGGATGATCAACTCCACCTCGAATGTTAAAACCAAACCCTGGAGGAAATTACGCAAATTTGAAACCTGATTATCAAAAGAGCAACTGGTATTTATGAACTAACAGCCACTCTGCTTTTAATTCATCTATAGCTCTTTGATGTTCCAAGAAGGCCCAGTGTCTTGAAACTTTCCAATAATAGCAACTCAAATAATGACTGGATGTTTGATTTAAAACCTTGAGGTTACGGATACTGTCATTTCATGTATTTTTACTTTCTAATGTTTTGGTTTGTACCAAAGAAGCCGGGGCTCAGACTCGCAGTAGTCGGGGAAAATCCCCGGCCCCCAGCCCATAATGACAGCCCTGCTGATTTTAAAATAGTTCAAATCTACTCAACTGCCTGTGGATGGATTTTGAACAAAAGGGGATTCCCTTACACTGGGGTCCACCAAACTTTAAATTCAACAATATACATTGACAGGTGATCCACTTGATATATTTTTTTCAATCTAAATCGATTTTATGATATATTGGCTTCAAAAGGAAATTCTTAGGATGGGCAATTAGTAAATGTATAACCTACCAGATAACTGAAAATAATTAGTGCGTTCTGGGCGATCTTAAGCGAACATGTGAAGTAACATGGCTTTGAACGCAGCTCGTGAAACAAAGTTTTCTTTGAGTATGTGAATAATGCACGAGAAGCGGCGATATTGAAACGTAAGACATACTGTGTAGACAATGCTTGCACCATGTTGGATGCTGTTACCATCTTTGGATTTTGTTTTGAATAAGTTTTCACGAACAATAACAACTTTATTGCCGTAGATATTATCATGCGTTCCTACTGAACACCGGGAAGATCGATAACTAAAACTCTAACGCCATTAGCAGGTATTTAAATTAATCGTATTTTGGTTGTATGAGTTCAAATCTATTTATAGAGGCTCCATACATTCCGTGCAGTGTGAGCCGGTGCACATTTGTTAACAATACCTTCATGTTGCCCTCGAATTTCCCCCAAAAAACACAAAAAATTTTCATTTACACGTATCAGTATCTCGTCAAAGGAGAATGCGGTCAGAAAGACAATTACGTCAAGGTATTGAAGTCCGAAGGTCAGAGAAGCCGAGTCTGATAAATATTGTCACCAACCTTCGTCTCCTATTGTCAAATGCACAACAACTAATCGTGAACTATCCACTTCTTTGCTAAGTTCATCCCAAAGTTTCTTCCGTTCGTTACCATCCGTGTACACCTGTTGTGGTAAAGATTGCCGTGAATTTCTCTAGCAGACATTCTAGTGGTTTATATTCTAATTACCTTCAATTTCGATTTTACTCACGTTCATGTTGCGTGGACTGACGCCTTTTCTACCGAGGCGAGGCGTGACATGAAGGAACTGGTATCAAGCACACTCCTTTCCAATCTTTCCGCACCCGAACATAATTTTCACACTTATCGGTCACGCTTGACACTTAAATGTCACGCAGTAGTTGTTCCAATGAAAGGAAAATTGTGGGCCTTATGAGTTTATCCATTTATTTTTTCATGTATTCATTCATTCAAGGTGTTGTAAATTGTTTCCATGTTTGCATTATAAAAGAATTCAAAACAAACATTTTCTCTACATAGACCACTTTTATCAATGGCAGGATATATTTCTTTTCTTTACCGTTTACATAAATTTGCTTATCTGCCATCAACAACATGTTCAAAACCAAACAAATTCTCACTTGAAAGTGACACAAAGAACTGAAGAAGGCCGATTTCCACATGCATAAAAAATATATTAATTAAGCATATCCTCATGGACTAAAGTCCATATCAAATATGAAATGAAATAATAACTTATAACTAAGTGTATCACTTTAAAAAAAAAGGTATACCTCTTTAAAGTTCACTTTTTTAATTCACTCACTGTGATACTATGCTTGGAACAATAAAAATTACAACAACTGGAATAAGAGAGCATCGAATGAATCCAGCAAAATAAAATAGCAAAGGATGTGATTTTGGCAAAGATATCACTTCCAACAACTGTAATACAAAAACTGACAAATTAATTTTCAAACTTCCTGTCAGTAATGCTGCTTGAAATCCTCTCCAAATAATTTCCCTTGTTCTGAGAATCAATCTCATCACAGTGAAAGCAATTCCTAATCCTAAAGTTGCTCCAGAATCACGAACTAGTGCATAAAATGGCGTAGTATCCAGATGGATGTATGATGCTTTCATACACCACTTCTTGGCTTTCATAACCGAAATTGAAGGATCATACACAAGGATTGAAAGGATAAAATGTGACACTAAAGTTATTGTCACCATGGCTAAGGAAAAAGCTGCACAATAAGAAAAAGAATAGGTAATTTTTAGCAATTTAGAAATATTTTTTCTTACAAAAAATGCTAGAATCACACCAATTACTGTGCCCTGTAGAACCTGATGAGGAAAATGTGTTGCTATGAATATTCTTGAGACTGAAACAAGAGAGAGAACAATTACAAAAAAACTCCAAACTATCACAGTTGTAAAATATCTCAACAACAGATGAGTTTGGAATAAGATTGTCCCCTTGAGTGAGCTCATCACATGCAACACCAGCAAGCATAGCACAGCAGAGGTGACCATAGCATGACCGGATGGTGACCCTGTTGAAATAAAAAGCAGTAAAAACAAAATCATCTACAATATAACAGATAAATGACATGTTGATGTTACTACTCTTCTTGATAAACCAATTAGCAAACTGCTTGGTTAATACTTAGGTATGTTCAGTTCTAAAAACTTGGGGATATCAGAGAATACTTGAAAGTTAGAAAAACCGTTTGCTGCAGATAAATCTCAAAATAAACTTACAAACCAGTAACATAGTGTGAAATTTTAAAGAAAGCTAATGGGCTGAGATTTTAAAAGCATGTTTGTACTTTCAGGTGCAGAGGTAGTAGGATTATGGTCTAACTCCTTCACTTGCCTGGCCCCGTTTCACAAGTCAATTCAAACTGCTGAAGTGTCACATTCTTCCATTGCACTGACTCATGTACCCACCAGTATGGTCTGTCACCTCTCAGAATCCTAACATACATATTAATTCATCTTAGCAAACAGTTCATGATGGAATGTGCAGAATAAGATAACTTGAAACATCCTTGGTCACTCAGTGTATGTGATTGTCAAAATGAAGGCAGTCCTAACTTTGAAATGTGCTGTTGTCATCTGCACAGGGTTCTCATTAGAAGTCAGGACCTAGACACCATTACCAGGACCCTTTTGTGGCAGTACCGGGCTAACCTTGCAAGGGGCATGAGGGAGTTCACTTAAGTCCAGGTCTTATTCCCCCCCCCCCCCCCACCCCCTCCTACTTATCTAACCATGCTCTTGCACATAATAATGAAATGAAGCCAATGATGGTGAGAGCAACTGATTTAATGAAATTTCCTGCTGAGCTGAGAGTTTTTGTGAGACTCCTCTGAGTTTCAGGATGCATGTGGAAAGTGACTCAGGTCAGTTTTACATGATGTTAATGGTAGTATGCCTTTCTCAGCTTTGATGGGTTCTTTCTTTACCACAGCTTTCAATTTAATTTTTTAATAGATAATAGCACACAACTCATTTCCTTCTTACCATTTCAAAATTAGGTTGAGCCATTCAGACAGCACAGCTGTCCACAACACACTCACTCCTAAACTGTGATTCAAATGAAAAGCCACTGGAAAATAGATCAGAAAGGAGTTTCTAGGATCACCAACTTTCGAAAGGAAGAGCATCTCCTTTTGCCGATTGGTGCAATATTTTTGTAAATAAATGATAAAATTGATCCCTGAATCATAAACAACGTCCATTTAATTTTCGGACACAACTGTGTGACAGAGCATGTGACGAAGTGAAAGGGGAGACCGGGCGCCAAGATGATCAACAGTCTTTGCAAAATGTGTTGCCATTAGAGGACGAGGGAATTCTGGGTTATAATTTTCAATATGGCGGACAAATTGACTTACTATGAAATACTTGGAGTTGGCAAAGAAAGTAGCTTAAAAGAGGTAATTTTTTTATGATTGAAGTTGAATCGAATGCAATGAATATCATTCATCAAGAGAGTGACAAATTTTCTGAAAATTGTGTTGCGTTAACTTAAATTCTGTTGTCCAACTCGACTGCATTGCTATGGTCTGCGATGGTGCCGATGCAGTTCATATACACTTTCTTTTTGTTTTGCTTTGCAGATTGCCAAAGCTTATAGGAAAAAGGCGCTGAAATGTCATCCTGATAAGAATCCTGATAACCCACGAGCCCGTAAGGATGCAATTTATGTTAATGAATAATCTTTAAATATGCACTTTCGTGCAAATTTGAAATTCTTTTTCGTTTTTGTAGTGATCATTTTTTATCAAAATGAAGGGAGAATTTCTTCAGGAAGTGGTTTGAGTGTAGGTTTTATACCTCCTTATGCTCATAAATCTTTTTTTTTTTTTTTTCACCTCGCAGTTGAATTATTTCATGAGCTCTCAAAGGCATTAGAGGTACTCAGTGATCCAAAAGCAAAAGCTGCTTACGATGCTGTACTGAAGGCTAAGGAACTAGCAAGGTTACGAACACAGGCTTTGGATGCAAAGAGAAAAAAATTTAAACAAGGTAGGATAAAACATACCAGTACCATTGCAACCTGCTCTAACCCCTCCCCCTGCAAAAATTATAGAGAAGCTCTTTGATTTCTTTAACTTAGAGATAGAGCAGGAAAAAATGCTTTACATAAGGCAAGTTTTGGTTCTATTGTCTCCCAGTGATAAATGGGTGTCTAAGCTGTCAATGTGGACTTGATAGTGATGCCTTTTTTCAGATCATGTCAAGGGTTTCTTAGGGAGGTAGCGCGGAAATGAGTAGTTATGGTTATTAACTGATATCAATGGGAGTATGAAGACATGGGTAATGCAAGGTGAAATTTGTAAGATTTATTGCAGATCTTGAAGCAAGGGAGGATGCAGCTAAAACAGAAAAGGAAAATGATGAAATGGCTGCTAAGAATTTAGAAGCTGAAGTGAGTTTCACTGTTGTCATTTGATGGTCTTTGATCTTAAAAGGGCAAACTTTTAATAGAACACAAATTACTCAATTTTCATGTCTGCTGTTCAGATTAAGAGGTTGAGAGAGGAAGGATCCAAGCTTCTAAAGGAACAACAAGAACTTCTCAGAGATCAGTTAAAGAAGGAAGTTGAATCTGATCAGTATAATACAACCAACCAAAATGTCACTCCAAAATTGAAGGTATATGAAACAATGATAATTAAAAATAAGTTGTAATCAAACATATACTGTATTCTACAGTTAGCTGTAGAAAATGTCTTTCAGTCAAGAAAACCACTTTCAGCTCATATAGGTTTGGCCAGAACAAGTTGGTTATAATGAGAAGGCTGTAAGCTGAGGATAGCCTCCCTAATTAGATTTGGTGCTTTAGAGGATTGGGTGAATAATACAAAGATTGAACAGATATCAGAAAAAAGCATAAATTTACAAAAATCTTGAAATCTCTTTTATTTTTGTTTTGTCAGTCTCTGATCTAGTACCACAATCTGAGACAAAAACATGAAAAACAAAAATCAAATTGCCGTAAGTGCACTTAAACTGTACCACACAGCATTTCACAACATGTTACAGCATCTGTACATCATTTACCTGCCCAGGTGAGGTGGAAAAGCAAGAAATCTGATTTAACAAATGGTGGATATACACAAGAAATGATCAGGTCACTATTAGAAAAGGTACTTAATATGTAACTTTATCAAGACAATTAATAAAAATGTATAAGGAATAAACAGTAATGTATTTTCACTTTGTATGGATTAGAGAACACTTGGTCGATGTAATTGTTTTGTACATTGGTTTTGTAGTATGGCGAAGTGAGTTATGTGATTGTATCTTCCAAGAAGAAGGGAAGTGCTGTGGCAGAGTTCACATCAATGGCTAGTGCTGTAAGTATTGTAAACAGGTTTTAAGGAATAATATTGTTTGTGATTTTTTCTTTGAATTTGCAATTTAAGGGATGTAATAATGGCATATGGTAATTAACTTCTTGTATTATTGGTAGAAACTTGCAGTAGAGAATGAGCTTGGTATTCCAGATAACCCTCTAAAAATCTCCTGGTTGGATGGAGAACCATGTTCAAATAATGCAAAGGCAGAAACTGACCCAGGGATTTCAAAGTTAACAAGAGATTTTGGTGAAGCTTCAGATAAATATAAGGTGAGATTTGACTTGTCTAGATGGAAACTGTTTTTCAGGTAGTGTTTACTCACTCAAAAATGCTCAGAATGATTTGTACTTGTCCCCAAGACACTCCCCTCTCCCATAAAATCTTGCTACTGAAAGTAACTTGTGTCAGCAGACACCATTTGGTTGAGATGCAAGGGAGTGGGTATGAATTAGTCTTGATTGTCACTCTTGATTGACTAACTTCTCATTCAGAGTAAGAAATACTAAGTCAATCATTATTGCAGGTTCCCGAGACATATTACCCCTCAGACAGCAACATATCTTCCAGAGATTATGAAAGTGTGGTGTTGATGAAACTTCGCCAGTTTGAGGAAAGGAAACGATTGATCAGAGAAATGGAAGTGGAAGAAAATCAGTGACAACCAAGTCAAGCGTCTATCCGCAATTTAAGACAGGGTATCCCTTGCAGAAACTTTCTTGAAAGCCAGTTCCTGTTTCTCTTTTAATAGCTGGATAAACCAAAAGCCACGAGGTTGTGCCTTTTGTGGCACAGTAATCTGCCGCATTGCTAGGTTACATGTTAAACAAAATTTAACGGAGAAACATTAGACAGCAATTAAGAACATCTTCTCATTATTCTTGAGTCACATTTAATTTACAAATCATCTGCATTGAGAGTGGTTGGAATCAAACTGCTTGAAATATGGTGCTTTGTGAAAAGGTATAAATTAAAGTAGTCAAAATAAAGAAAATATGTAATTTTGAGGACCACATGAATTTTTACTTATGAACAATTGATTGAGTGCATCTATGTTATCCTTTTTCCCGTGGGTGCATGGCTGCAATGGAAAAAAGTATACATTTCCTCCTTAAGTTGTGTAACAGAGGAACCAACATTAAATAACAGTATTCCTCCTTAAAAAGTTCTTTGAGAAGGTTGACAGTATCAAATAGACTTTTAATTGAATAGAGAATCATTTGACTTTAGTCAAGTTCTTATCATGAAACTGAACCTCTAATGATAATCTCTGTGTTTCATGGTTTCATGGGACTGCACAAGTTACATTAAAAAATAATTCAAATCTGCTGTAAATGCTTCTTTAACTGTTTGTACAGATCTTCAGTCATTGTATAATATTTATACAGTTTTAAGCTTCATTTTAACAATCATGCATTGGAAGATAGGTATTTTATCTGGTGAAAAAAAGAAAAAAAGAGAAACATTATGCATGGTAAAGCAATGTATATGGTAAAATGCTACAGACATTTCTATTTCTGTGAAGGTGTAGTCTGATCGTCTGGGTGAGTGTAGTCCTGAGAAGGACTGTTGTCAGTGGTAGTGATTGATGTTTCAACAACCTGTGCAGAAGTCATCATCAGAGTCAAGTGAATGATTGTTGTCAGATTGTTGTTCTACTGACAACAATCATTCACCTGACTCTGATGATGACTTCCGCACAGGTTGTCGAAACGTCAGTCACTACCACCGACAACAGTCCTTCTCAGGACTACACTCACCCGGACGATCAGACTACACCTTCACATGTTACCCCCGGGTTCAAACCATTTACTGCATTTCTATTTCTATAGGTGACTAAACTTAGCAGAATGTAAAAATACCTGTCCATT
Organism: Stylophora pistillata; assembly: GCF_964205215.1. NCBI lineage: Eukaryota > Metazoa > Cnidaria > Anthozoa > Scleractinia > Pocilloporidae > Stylophora > Stylophora pistillata. Next base: position 2,635,124 of record NC_142524.1, on the reverse strand, counting down.
ATCAACAAAGTGTTAAATTTTCAGTGTAGCATACTATGAAATGTCAATGCTAACTGCATGCAAATTAGATGTATGCTTGTCTGGAGTTCTGCAGTCTGCACTGATTGTTCTGCAGATTTCTCCAGCCCATGGGAATTCATCACAGAATTGTGAATCAAATGAAAAGCAATGTCAGTTGTTCGTACCAGAAACATACGTTACCTAACACATACCAACAAGACTGTACTCATATGCTGACCATGGTAAAATCAAGGCATGGTCTTTATACCACTTCCACACTTATTACACATGAAGAGCATGTGGATAGCATTTGAAAAGCATATGAAAAGTGCTATTCCTTTGACACAATTCTTTTCAACTAGATCTGAAAGCATTCACATGAAAAAAAAAAAAGTGCTTTGGAGCCATAACAGTGATTTGTGACAAAGAATAAACAAAACCAAGGTCAAAACTTCTGTAGGTCTCCTCTGAAGCACCTGATTTAAGATAAATTGTCATTGCTGGGGTGGGGTGGGGTAATACTTGTAAGAAATTACCAGGTGACACTTATAAGAATGAAATTCAGTCTGGTTCATTTTTCAAACTGAACCTATTTCAGCCTGTACCTGTCAGCTTTCCCTTTGTCCACAATCTCCGGGTTGTCATCCTTGTAGAGTGTCCAGACTAGTGTTTGACCAACACCTGTTGCTGCTACCACTCTGTATCCTCTTTCCTCCAGTCTGTTAAGCACCACACGGGGTGGATTGGTGCTTATATGTTCTTTACTGAACATGTGTGCAAAAAGATTTGTTAGGTAACATTAAGGACCAGTTATTTACACCCCTTCAGGTGACTACATTGTGAAAGTGAAGAGGGTTGGGTGGAAACAGAGACAGTGTGAATCTCAGATTTTGCTATCCTTCAAATGACTGCCGCCTCCCAACCTCAATGACAAAAACATTGCAGAGTAATGATAAACTAATATCTGCATCTTTGTATTTCTTTCCTCTTCTTGCCACCTCCTTCTTCCATCTCCTGTATCTTTCTGAACCCATACTCCCTTAGTCTTCCGTTCCCAGTTCCGCTCCAAATTAGAACATTCAACGTTGATGTCAACTGACATTTGTCCTCCTCCCCCACATTATTAAAAGTGATCAAAGCATTTACTAAACTCACAAGTTGTTGCCAAAAGTATGCACTAGCTCGGCCTCCAGATATTTCATCAATTCTTTGTCCGCAAATTCGTCCCCACAGGTTGTAGGTCCACTAGCCTAAATTATGTCAAAAAAGAATACAATCTGTGATAGAGCAGTGAAGCCAATATATGGGCTAAATAAGCTAATGCACAAAAACTATTAAGGGGAAATTTGAGCAAGAATAAAACTTAATGGGGAAAACGATTAGCAAAGAAGCTCTTACCAGCCTTATCTGACAACTTATCAGGATATAGGGCATAATGATTGCCTCTTAAGGTACTAAAACACTAAAAAGTATGCAGATAATTCTATGCGAAAACCAGCTCCTGTTGGAAGAGACTGTCTCATCTCGAGCCCGCGATTTAGGAATGATTTCAGCGGAAATGTCCAGGGAAAACCAAGATGGCGTCTGTGCTTTTATTTGATAATTTCGGTTTCTCGTCATCTTTTGGTCGTAATATTCTTGTTGGTATCTCCATTGGCTTGGGAATTGGGATAGGAATAGGTGCTGGAATGGCTGCTTCAAGGAAATGGCTTTCTGCGAGAGGAGAAGACCAGAACATCGTCGTTCAGTTTACTGAGTTGAAGGACGAAATAAGAGAACTTCGTTGTATAGTGGTTAGACTTGAATTAACTCTAACCGAGGGGAAAAATAAACGAATTGTACCAAAGAATGAACCACCTCCTCGAATGACTGTGCAAAGTGACGAGGAGACAGAAGACGAATTTTATGAAATGTCAGGGGAGGGATGGGAACTTTCCTCCAGGTACGATGTAAATCTGGTTTTTTTTTGTTTTGTTTTGCTTTTTTTTCTTTGACTTAAATACGACTTCCAATTCAAGCAAGCTTTAGAGAGGAGATGATGAGTGAAAAACTTTTTTCGCCCTCAAATAGCTGTGAAACAAAACAGCAAATTGGAATGTGGTTCATATTTTGGTAACGTTGTGTCTTAAATTATGAATTGGTAGGCTTTGTTACATATGTCAGGCTGTTGACCCATGGCAACTGGATTACACATGTACGCTAATTTAGCAGTTTGAAACTGCTAGACTTTACCAATAAAACGAACTCTGAAGTCTCTGCACAAGGCAAGTGGTCCATACTGCTAGAGCTTATCCTAGCTAGCAACTGAGACTGTTGCCACTCCTCTCCCCCTCCTGGATGGGATACTGGTTGCCACTCCTCTCCCCCTCCTGGATGGGATACTGGTTGCCACTCCTCTCCCCCTCCTGGATGGGATACTGGTTGCCACTCCTCTCCCCCTCCTGGATGGGATACTGGTTGCCACTCCTCTCCCCCTCTTGGATGGGATACTGGTCCTTCAAAGGTTTAACCTCCCCTACACCTCAGGATTTCAACAGGTTGCTTAAACAAGTCACTGATGTTAATAAGAACTGTGGGAGTCGAATGTCTTACCCAGAAGCACATCACAATAAATAGTACCTTCC